>NW_004524710.1:1821032-1839806 GCF_000260255.1 Octodon degus | reverse complement strand
ATCCCCCAGCACCACATGCCAGCCAGCCCCGCCCCCTGGTGGGCTGAGCTGGCCACACACACACACACACACACACACACACACACACACAAATAAAAAAAAATTAAAGAAAAAAAAAAAAGAAAACCTCCTAGGGCTGGCAAGAGCTCAGCAGACTAAGCACTTGCTTAGGCAAAGCTTAGGGGCCAGGCTTCGATCCCTGGCACTACATGCTGGTTAGCCCTGCCCCCAGGTGCACAGGGCCAGGGATGAAGTCCAGGCATGGTGGCACACACCTGCAATCCCAGCACTAGGGAGGCAGAAAACAGGAGGATCACTATGAGTTTGAACCGTATTGAGACCCTTGCACACACACACACAAAAAAAAAAGGAAGTAAAAGAAGACATTTTGAACAAGAATAAAATAGTAAAAGAAAATGAGGATGAGCAAAGATAGTACTATTAGTGTTTTGTTGTCAGAAAAATAGTCTTATTGAAAAGATGGAATGGGGGATGGCTTACTAAGGAAATGGGCCAGCTGGGAGTGTCCAGAGAATAGCTCCAGAGTTAGAGGAAAGTTTGAACTGTGGTTCTCAGGCAAGATGATGCCTAGAGCTCTGACGAAAACAGGAGACTGAAATGACTGAAGGGCAATGAGTGAAAAGGAAGGATAATGAAGAAGGTAAAGTCTGAGATTTGCAGAACAATTGGGGCATTATAAGGACTATACTTTGTATCTGAAGAAAACGGTGAGGCACTCACTGTAGAGCTTTGAAAGGAAGAGAGAGATTTTTTAAAGGGATCATTCAGGAAGATATGTTGGAGGTAGACTGCCAAGGGGAAAGGTTAGAATACTCCTGTAGCCTGCTCTAGGCCAGGAGTTAAAGCAGAGATGGTGAGAGGCAGTCAGCTTCTGGGCGATTTCTTGTTGGAGTTCATATGAGATGTCCAAGTATTAGAAGAGTGTGGATGTCAAAAGTTCAGACCTCAAGGGAAGGGAGATGGACTTGATGGAGATACAAACAGCAGCACAGAAAGTGATGTGTGGGAGGGGGACCAGGACTTTGGTTATAGACACTATTTTGAGATACCTAGTTGTATGATTAGTCAGTTTTGGGTCACTGTGACCAAAATACCTGAGAAAGTCTACTTATACAAGAAGAGGCTTCTTTTGGTTCTGGTTTTCAAACAGGCTTATTTTGGTTCCTTGGTTCTTGGAGTTCAGTCCATGGTCAGATGGCACCAAAGCAGAAATGGTATGATGGAGGAAAATTTCTTACCACAACAGAGAAGAAGCAGAGAGCAAGGAAAGAGCCAGAGATGAAGAGGCCAGAAACCACATGACGTCCCCAAGGTCATGCCCTGGTGACCCACCCAGATCTACCTGGAAGGAAGCTGTACTAATCTTCTAAGCCTCTCTCAAGCCAGGTGAGTTGACAAGACTGACCTAACCATCACACAGCTATATGTTCAAGAGTGGCACTGAGCAAAAGTAAGTTTTGGAGAGAGATTTGTATTGGAGATACAGAATTAGCCATTGTTTATAAATTAATAACATTTGAAGTCACCAAAGGACTGAGTGTAGAGAGAGAAGACAAGCAAATCCTGAATTATGTTACATCATTAATGACCTTGACATTAATGGTTTAGGCAGTCATTAGGACAAACCCAGAGTGGAGTGGGTTTTAGAAAAAAAAATGAGAGAAAATAAAAACACACTAAATATAGAAAGAAGACTTTTGAGTATTGCTGAAGGAATTAAAGAAATGAACTGATAGTTGATAAGAAAAGTGAGGTGGTCTTTTTAAGGTTGATTTTAATAGTTGTAGTAAAAGAAAAATAGGCTTGTGAACTGGTGGCAGTGACCCAGTAAAGAATGAAAATAGTAAATGGATGGTTTTCAGAGGAGGAAGGCATTGCTGGAGTACTGCTCACTGGCAGGTGATAGAGGGGAACCTAGCATAAGCAAAACTGGCTTCATACAGGGTCTTAGAATGCAATCCACAGTGGCAGGCAGAGGCAGAATATGTAAATGATATGTGCAGATCCTGCTGCCCAGACAGATGGAGAATGGACTGCGATTGTAGGGAGTTCACCCATGACCACTCCGATTCTTTCACCAAAGCTAATGCAGGCAATGTTTTAAGTTGTTAATCTTTAATTTTAATCATACCTACTCTCATGTTGACCCCAACTCTGAGACTAGAGAAGTGGGAAAGCCCTTTCACTAGAGGTGCTATTTTGTTGAATGCTATTTTGTGGAAATGAGAGTAAGAGTAACAGGAGCCTGGAAGCCACAAAAGCATGAAGACTAATAGGACAGTGATAAGTCCTAGAGCATAGCGTATTTAAATAGAGATCAGGAAAGAGATCAGGATGGCATTCAGGCCTAGATCACACATAGCCACAGACAGCTTGAAGTAGAATGCAGAATGATAAAATTTTCACTTCAGAAAATAATCAACTGCTCTTATAGAAAATGAATTTCTGTGGAAGGGCAAATTATATCAGGAAAACAGGTTAAAAATATGAAGTGTAGTCAACATATACAGTGAATACTTGCATTTTAAAATTTATTACCATAGAAGACACATGGACATTAATTCCCTCAAAATACTCAAGCACACACCCTATCATTCTTGCCACTTTCTGAAACAGTTCTGAAAGTCCACTTTTGTCAGTGTCTTTTCAAGATATGATAAAATATATGATGAATGTTGCTTCCAAATGCTATCTAGAAGAAAGATAGGTTAGTAAAAACATTATGTCGTGTCTTCCTTCACCTTATTCACCAGCTCTGGTACCCTGAGACTTCTGATTCTTCCCCAAAGTCAAAATGACCATGAGAGATAAGGTTTTTAATCAAGTCAGGACATTAAAACAGCCATTAACAAAGCAACTATAGCTGCTTTATAAAGAGACCTCTCAGAATTTCTTCAGAAAGTGGCAAGAATGTAAAATCAGTGTGTTGAAAGCAAGGGTAGTATTTTGAAGGGGGATAATGGTAATTGACTCTTAAGTTAATAATCTTTAAAATTTAAATGTTCACTGTAGTTTCTGGGCACAGCTCATATTGCAGCTGTTCAAATAGAACGTATAACATTGTAACTATACAACAGTGAAAGGGGCACTAAAGGAGGAGAATGAGTTGAGATGCAGGCAAGAAAAGAAATGCACATTGGTAGATATTTTAGCGTAGAGTATTAAAAGAAATAAGCCATCCAGGATATGGAGGTCCCTAACTTAGGCTACTGAGTGATTGGTAGAGGTGTTGACTGTAATTTCTAAGTTATGAATACAACCAAATGAAGAGGCTGTGGATAAAAAGGTAAAACATGGATTTGGTTTTAGTCATTTGACCTCAGAGTACTTTGAAGCTATCAGCAGTAAGAGTGAATTTTATAGAATAGTTGGATTAGAAATTTAGATGTCAAAATCATCGATATATAGCTGAGAGCACTCCAGATCAATTTATAGAGTGAACTGATAAATGTGTCAAGCAGAATACCAACATTCAAAAGGAAGAATCATTAACAAAAGGAATAAATGAGAATAGGTATGAAAAAATGAGAAGAACCACCAAATGAAATGATGTCACAAAACTCAAGGAAATGAGAGATTTAAAAGGTAAATGCAGAGGTAAAGTTTAATAGGCCAATCAGCAAGTGATATTTATCTGTCATAAAACTCATGCAGAGAGCACACCTGCAAAACAGCCCAAGCGGAGATCATGGTTTTATACCAATGCCCAGCTCTGGACAAAGACCGTTTCTGAATTCTTCATTCACTCTGGCTTTCAAATGGCTGATAATGACTTAAAGTACTAGCTTTTCTAGGAATGATAGAAGGAACAACATACTGAGGTCAGACATTATTCAGCCAGGGCAAGTGAGCTTGGCAGGAGGGAGTGGACTTCAGAGGCTGTCCTGTAATGCATAGCATCACACTATTGCTCACTGGGTGGTAGCTCTTCCCCTTCCAGATATAACCAGACAGTGGAGTCCTTTATTGTGTGCCGATGCTGCTCACAACAGTTGCTATTTATTTATGGGTTTGCAGCCAGAAAGACCACAGTGCAGCCAGACTCCTTCCACGCTAGGCACTGAGCACGCTGCTGCGTGCTTGGCAAGAGCATTCACAATTTGCACAGTCTGTTGTAATTTTCCTCCTATATTCCCAATCATACTGTAGATTTTGCTCAAAAAATAGCTATCTCATTCCAAGACTGTCTCTCTGTACTATCTATTTTTCCTCAATCTTACCCCATTTTATACATGTAAAAGCTCAGGCACAGATAAGTGAATTATCCAGGATAATAAGTAAGTAGTACTAGAAAGATTCCAATTCAAGTACTATGGTTTCCAAACCAGCTATTCTATACTTGAATCTTGCTTCCAACTAAACCATGGTATTTTTTTAAATGTGTGGTCCTGGGCTTAATGTAACAGGAATGTTTCCTCCAGCACATGCTGCTTGAATTAACCCACTTCACCTCACTTTTCCATTTTCAATATATATCAAATCCCACAGTGTAATAAGATAAAAAATGCAAAATGTATTATAATACCTAATTTTTAAGACTTTTTCTTGTTAAATGTTCAAACTTTTTTTTCATATGAAAACATTGTTTATATCTTTGTACCACACTTAAAGGCCACTCACTGCTTTAGATGTACTAGAAGCATACGTAGGTTTATTTTTTTATTTTTTATTAATTTTATTAAGAAACAAATAGCAATGAGACAGTTTCAAAATTAATTAGTAGGACAGTTTCAATAGTGAATACATTGCATATTGCTGTCTTTGTAGTGATTATTCATAGTACAGGATGCAGACATGCTATCCTGTCCAGATACTATGAGTACAAATCTTTCTTCTCATTGAATTAAAAGAAAGTAGCTCTACATCTATCCTATTTTGTATATACAGACACAAAATGGTGCTTCATTTGAATCCCCTTTTTTTGTTTAGTTTTGTCAAAGATGGGTATTCCATTGCCATTTAAATATTGTAGGTGTGTGAATTCAGTAAAATAATCCAATACACTCCAGTAGTCCATAGATGCAGACATGTTTTCTTGTCTAAACAATATTAGTACAAACCTTTCTTCTCATTGAACTAAGAGAAGGTAGCTGTATATCTATCCTAACTATTTTGTATATATATATTTTTTCACCACAAAATGGTCTTTCATATCTCCTTTTTTTGTTTTGTTTTGTCAGAGATGGGTATTCCATTGCTGTAAGAGAAGCTGTATTGGGAGAAGTCTTTAAAGGACCCTTTTATATTTGATGCCTGTTCAAATATTGTAGGTACTTTAACTCATCAAAATAGCCCAATATAGTCCAATAGTGCATAACAATAGTGGGTTATCAGCAGAATTGAGAATTTTCAGAAGTTGTTGTCTTGAGCCTTTTACAGCTCAGCATATTAGTATGGCATTACTTTTTGTACTTTGTGGTTATACTTTTCTCTTGGATGGTTAAGACCAAATTAAAGCAAGACTTATATAACTAAAAATGTAACTTTTATGTATGATAAGGTCAGTTGAGTCCCCTCAGGATCTACCCAGAAACTATGTACAGCATCTTGTAGATCTGTCAGTGTCAGCCATGTGGATGAGTCATGGCCATTGCTTAACCAATTTGCTTTCTGTGAAAGCCTGAGAGAATTTTTCTCTCTAGGTGACTCTCCTTAGGCACACTATACATTATCAATCACTTTCCTCTGTGGTCCCATAATCTCCTTGATCAGAAAATTTGGGACACCACTTAGTTACAGGATGATACAGCAAAGGTTCTCTTATGTCCAGAGTCCTCACTGACCTTGAAGGGCTGGGGCCAAAATATTAGCTATCCTTGTAGCCCCTCTATTTTTCTAATCTTTGATCAACAAACTTTGGTTGTTAAACATCCATAAGAGAAGTTTAATGATATCATTACCCTGTAACAGAGGCAGTTGAGCTTAACATCACTATCTGTCTGAATATCAAACACCTCAGATATAACATGGAACTGCTATTTTCCAACAACCGTGGATATTCTAAACCTTAAATCCCCATAGAATGTGAAAAAATAATTGCACATTTTACACAGGAATTTAGAAATCAAATCATCTATAACATTGTAGCTAGATTCCTCTTTTATATCTCTTCAGGAGAAACCAAGAGAGTGTTCTGCTGATAGCGAGAGGGGAATAAATCTAGTAATTTTAATGTTAAATTATAACACTGAAAATCTGAGCTTGGTGTAAACTGAGTGTCACCTGTCTTCTGGCAAACCACATGGAGCACTGTCATTTCTTGAGAACAAGATTGCCAACCACTTCAAGCAACTGTGTACACCGTCAGCAGGGAGCAATTGGTAAAGGCAGTTTGGGAAGAACGTCACAACATGTGCTGTGGCCACAAGGGGGCAGGCTTGAGGGCGACCAAACGCTGACCTGTAGGAGTCCCTTTTTAGGTCCAGCTCGGTCCTGTCCTCCTTCACTGACCAGGGTCAGTGATGATGCTTTTCATTGCAATATCCTCATGTTCATCACAGACACAGGAGGACTTCAACGTAGAAGAAAGGTAGGTTCTTCCACCTCATGAACCCAAAGCCCTATTTTTCCTTCCTTTCCACGAGTCCACCCACTTTCTTTGTCCCTTTTGTGTCATTTTAAAGCTCCCAAAAGACAACAGAGCTACATGTCCACTCTCCTGAGGTCTCTGTCCAATTTCTTGTAAGTTCCGTGCTCCCTATCTTGATGGCCAAATGAGTAGAGTTGAGGCAATGCTCCAGAGGACTCGCAGACGTGATCAAAATAAGACTCTGGCACTTTTCTTGACAGAGCAGAGAAAGGAAAGCAATATCCTCACTTCAACTGTGTGCACACGCAGCAGGCACTGTCCTGAATTAATGTAGGCCAGGATATCTCAACAGTCAGCTGACCAGCAATGGGGGCTGGCTACTTCGTTAGTGCATGGGCAATGTTATACACTACAGGATACACAGAAGCATTCTTTACCTATTTCCACTAGATACCATGGTATCCTTTCCCTCTGTTCTGACAAGCAAAGTGTCTCTCCTATTGTCAAGTGTCCTTTGGATAACAAGGTCTCCCTGATTGAGAATTTATGCCAGAGCTTTCCTGGCACAAATTAGCACATAGATGGCCCTTGGAAAGCTGAGGTCCCAGGGGTCTCCATTCTGATACTCTCATTAGCAGAGTAGCTGTGTATCATCTTTGGGTTTGGCCTGCTTAGCTCATCCTTGACATACGTATGTTCCTGGGCAGTTACCTCTAGACTGAGTGTCAAGGATGTCATCTGTGACACTGACAGTGACGACAATCACTGAGGGTGAACAGAGGGTAAAAGAAATTGCTCCAGTGGGTACAATTCCTTTGAAAAGATGCTTCCTTCTGATCCAGGACCAACCAGTAGGGAAAAATAGGAAATAAGATCCACCACAAGGCTCTTTTGCTAATTACTTTACATTTCTTTGTAGAGAATAGTTTGGAAAGATTTCATTTTATAGATCCATGCCCTAAATTTGAACAGTAACAGAAGACAACCTCTTCAACTGTTTTAAGAAAATCCTTCAAAGGGTCAAAATGATATCTTGGGATAGAGATGATATCTTAGATACCCTTATCATTGCTGACACAAAATACCTGATACCAAGGTTAAAGGAGGGAAGGTTTATTATAGCTCACAGTTTATAGAGGTTTCAGTCCATAATCAGCTGGCTCCAAGGCAGGGTGGCACATGGAACATGGCAGAGAGACAACAGGTCACAGCTGCAGAAGACAGGAAAAGCAATGAGTAGGAGAAGGGGAGAGAGAAGGAGGGAGGGGCTTAATATGTTTCCAAATTAAAATAAAATATCTTGTCAGCAAATAATGCAGAAATTGTTTGCAAATCTTCTGATAACTTGCTTTTCTGTAAAATGCAGCACCACAGGTTTATAGTATATTGGTGTTCAAAATGTTTCTTTATGAAGCTTTTGCTTTGGTGTTTAATGGCCTAAAGTTCCATATGTTTCTTACTAAAAAGCCATGTAAAAACCTACATTAATAAACTGAACTCAAAGAAAAGCTGCCCCAGGACAGCTCTAACTAAGCCTATTTATGGGCTTGCCAACAATTTCAAGCTTGTTTTAATGAAAAAATTTATGTTCCTATCTTTGTGGAACACAGCACTCCAATTCCCTCTACCCCATCACCCCCATGCTCACAGGCTCAGCTGATTCTTCAGCATCCTACTACAGGGCTCACCGATGGCTTGGCTAGTAGTTCACTGGAAGGACTGGGCCACCCTAAAACCAATGCATGTGTATATCCATGCACACAGACACACAGCCAAAGAGCCACTTGCAAACCCTCACCTGGTTGCATTCCCTGGCACCACAGCACCATCCCAAACCCACTCCATTCTCCTTGAGGGCCACACTTGGCAGAGTGAGTGGAGGAAACTCCAAAGCCCAATAGGGTCAAAAGAAAAAATTCCTTAGAGCCCAGGCTAAGGAAGCAAGAGCCTCTTTTCATATTTAAGGTGTCACAGTCTGTTGGAAGGCAAAAAGCAGAATGTGACCCCCACCCCGGTGTGGTATTCAACATTCTGTACTGTAAATGCTTCTTTATTTGTTGGTCACAGTTAATTCTTTAACAGGGAAATTGGATTTTTGTTGATTTATTTAGCATAATGGCAGCTTTATCAAATAAGCCTTTAATATATATGGGTTGTTTAAATTGTTCGCTTTCAAAACCCAGCTTGGTCACACACTAGCTCTAAGTTAAAAATAAATGTTTGTGTGGGACTGTCCTGCTTCAAGGTTGTATATGGTGAGATTTTTGGACTTATGTGTAAACATAAGAAGTATAGAATTCTTTATCCTATTTTTAAAATATAATCTAATTTTAAATGTTTTTATCATATTACATAGAGACTTAAAGTTCAACGTATCAATACTTGATGAAAAATACCTGTTCCTTATTATGCCTAAGATGTTTGAAATGCAGAGAGATAGTGAGGTTAAGCTTAATAGCCTAAATTGTTTGATAATAACAATAAGCTTGTCTTCTGGATGGTTAACAACCTAAGTTTACAGACCAAAATTAGAGAAAAAGGAGGGCTACAAGGAAAGCCAACATTTTGGCCCTAGTCTTCTAAGGTCAATTAAGACTCAGGACATATGAGAACTTGTACTGTAACGTCATGTACCTCGGTAGTGTCCCAAATTTTCTGATCAAGAAGATTATGGGGCCAAAGAGGAAAGTGATCAATGACGTAGAGTGTCCCTAAGGAGAGTCACATGGGGAGAAAACACTCTCTCAGGCTTTCACAGAGAGCACATTGGCCAAGCAATGGCCGTGACTCATCCACATGGCTGCACTGACAAAGGTTCTACAATCTGAGGTACAGGATCTCAGGATAAATCCTGAGAGCATTTCACTGACCTTCTCAGACCAAAAAGCTACAACTCTTGTTGTACAGGTCCTGCTTTATCTTGATCTTAACCATCCAGTAGAAAAGTATGAAGACGAAATATAGGAAGTAAAGCCATGCTGTTATGTTGAGCTATGGGGGACTCAGGTCAATAATTTCTGTCATTGCCACTTAAACAGAAGACCCAATGCTATTATGGGCTACTGGACTCTTTTAGAATATTTTGCTGAGTTTACACACCTATAATATTCAATAACGGAACTTAGAAAAAATGGGGTATACAGATGAATGTCCATTTTGTATCTGTGTATTCAAAGTGGTTAGGATAGATATATAGTTGCATTCTCTTAATGAATAGAATGATTTGTTCTAATGGTGTTTGTAAAGAGGATCTCAAGTCCACATCTTGTACAGCAATTAACCACTAAGAAGAATATATGCAGTGTGTTATTTGTTGAATCTGTACTTCCGATTTGATTTGAAACTGTCTCATTGCTATCTGTTTATCAATAAAATTTTGAAAAAAAAAATAAATGTTTGTTGACTAAATGGATGGATGGAGAAATCAACTGCTACAACTAACTACTGTGAAGTAACAGTTAATAAATGGTAGTCACTGCCTTTGCACTGCTACAGCAAGATACCGCAGATTGTATACTTTATAAAGAGCAGAAAATTTATTTCTCATGCTTCTGGGGATGGGAAAGTTCAGCACCAAGAGACCACCATGTTTAGTGTCTGCTGAGAGCTTGGTTTCTGCTTCCAC
Source organism: Octodon degus (assembly GCF_000260255.1). Taxonomy (NCBI): domain Eukaryota; kingdom Metazoa; phylum Chordata; class Mammalia; order Rodentia; family Octodontidae; genus Octodon; species Octodon degus. The sequence continues at coordinate 1,829,631 of NW_004524710.1, read as the reverse complement.
AATAGCATCCTGGATGCTGCGTCTTCCAGAGGGAATAATCGCCACGTGCACACGCGGCAGGAGGGATGAAATGAGAGAAGTCTTCCCCTCCCCTCCAGCCTTTCTATGAGGAGTCCCATCTCTGAAAGTTCCACTCTCAAGGCCTAAGAACCTCCCAGTCTGCCCCTTTCTACTGCTGCACTGGGGATGAAGTTTCCACACGAATTCTGAAAGGGACACAAACATTTGGACCAGAACAATCACATTTATTTATTTATTTATTTAATTTTATTTATTTATTTGGTACAGGGTCTCAGTTCAGACTTGTGGTGATCCTCCTGTCTCAGCCACCCCAGGGCTGGGATTACAGGTGTGTGCCACCACACCAGGTTTCCATGGCCTGCACGGTGGCCCTGGCTTCCAGGGCTTGCACAGCATGCTGTACTGGGAATCAAACCCGAGCCCTTGTGCTTGCCAGGCAGGTGCTCAGACTGCTGAGTTATCTCCAGAGCCCTATTTTTATTTTTAATATTTGTATAAGGTATAATCACAAAATGCAATAAAATGAGTAAAAGTAGAAAAGAAAAAAGGAAGGGGAAATTATATGCATGTATACACAGGATAGCTTGAATAATTATACTCCTGGGGGCTGGGGAGATGGCTCAGTGGAATGAGTGCTTCCCTGGCAAGCACAAAGGCCTGAGTTCAATCCCTGGTTCTGCAAAAAGAAAAAATCATAATGCTGATTTCTACTTCTTCTTCTTCTTCTTCTTCTTCTTCTTCTTCTTCTTCTTCTTCTTCTTCTTCTTCTTCTTCTTCTTCTTCTTCTTCTTTTTTGCAGAACCGGGCATTGAACTCAGGCCCCTTGCGCTTGCCAGGTAAGTGCTTATTCTACTGAGCCATCTCCCTGGCACCTTTCCCCCCTTTTTTTTTTCTTTTTTAATGCTTCTGACCAATTTTTTATGCTTTTGTCTGGTAATCTGAACAACTAGTTTGAAGACAATATGCAACATAACAATCATAGTTAAATTCCTGTCATTTTGTTTAGTGAAATTCTGTATCATTTCTAATGTTTTATCTTTTTTATCCTCTTAAAAAAATAAAAAATGCAATGAAAGTTTAAAAATTTTTACATGCATTAGAATAAAACACATATTGCCAGTAATCCCCTTCTTTCACTTCAATCAGTTTCATTCCATCATTTTTGCCATTGTTCTGAAGTAGTTCTGGAAGTCCTTTCCTGGGTGTCTTAAGTGGTGCTGTCCCGGCTGCCTCTGTGTCCCAATTTTTCAAAATTCTTACATTTTATGGTCCTTTTCACTTGGGGGAAGAGCCAGGAGCCTGGCAAAGCTGGGTCTGTGAATAAAATGGATGAAGACATACTCTAATATTTTCATTTGACAGAAATAACAAGGTGAGATGAGTAAAACTACAGTGAGCAAACAATAAAAGTTTTCCTTTCACAGTAGAAGTAAAGACCACTTTGCCACCTGTCCCATGCTTGAATTTAGAATCACTGTTGTCCTCCTTGTTCAGGTGTCACCACCTGTTATGACACTACCATAAGCATCCAAGTGGAGATGCACTGCCAGCCTCTCTCCCCATCCTTGAGAGAGCATAGAGGAAGACACACTCTGACTCGGAGGAAACTGGAAAAACTTGGGTGATGTCTAATGATCATGTATTCATTGTCTACCTTCTCCACTTTTTTCTTCAGCTTTATTTCCCTTCTGACTCGTATTATATTTGGATTTGAGAAATGCTAGCCTGTTACATTGAGAATATCTGCATTAGCTCATCACATTTCTTTAAGCGGAAGACCCTGCTTGGATGAACTGTTGTCCTAGAACCTGAGCAGGTGATCTTGTCCCAGGGGTGGGTGGAAAACTGAGACACTGGGCTATGATTGGATGTGATATCTCTTCTCACCTGGAGTCATTTCCCAACGAGCTCTTGAGGCAACCTCACCCTCTCTATCTCTTGAATATTTTTTTTGAGCCCTTCCACTCCTTTTTAAACATTTTCACGTATGGAGAATAAAACAGCAGCACCTTGAGACCGCAATGTTAAGTGAAATAAATCAAATGCACAGCAGTAGATATAATCTTCTGTAGGCACAGAGTCAAAACGATGGCTAACACATATGAAGGTGAACTCTGGCCTGTAGAGAAAGAATGTGCAGAAATCAGAAGGCTGCAACAAAAGAAAGAAGCTAGGTAGAGAGCAGGGAGCTCAGCAGTTCCAGACTAGAACTGTGTGCACAGAGACCAAATAACCCAATCAGAGATGCCACGGGGAGAAACTTCCACTTTTAATTATATCTCGCCATATTTAGTCAAGTGAATGAACCTACACTCTGTTCTACATCAGGCCGAATGAGTCCAATGCTCTATCAGGTTAGTTCCTTTTTGAGAAGATAGGAACTGGTTAGAATGGAAAACACCTTTCAATCAAGCTTTGTTCTCCTGGCCTCCTTGTCTTGTCCAGCCATATTTATTTATTTCTTCTCCTTTTATCATTAGACTAGTTTCTCCCTCTCTCTGGTTTTCATCTACATGAAAAGGTTCTGACCCTTGACTTCTCTTGACTCCTGGTTTCTGCACATGCTCTGATTTTTTTTGGTCTGCTGGGTGTCTGAATTTCTTCTTTGCCTTGATCTTAATTTATAGTTGCATCCAAATCCTGACTACCTGGAAATCTGCTAAAACGGTTAAATGAGACCAAAATCCAATTTCTCATTCCCTGCACATGTTGGACAAGGTGCTCTATTCCTCTAAGCTTTGTTTTGCTCAAGCAGTGAATGAATAATTTTAGAACCTCTGTGATGGGGAGTTGGCATATGGTTTGTGCCAAAAAATGTGAACTACAATTATGATTTCATAAAGACCCCAATTCAGCTTGTACCGTCAGGTCCCAGATTCCTAGTTCTTCTCCATGCTCCAATGTGTGAACCGCTATCCTAATACAAATGAAATCTTGGATGTTCTCTTATTTAACAGAATGAATATATTCCAGCTAATTTGGTTATAAACATCTTGCCATAAACTGAGTCCTCGCTTCCCACTGAACAGCTTCATAAAGCTGAGAACATAGTTCTTTCAAAAGCATTTGGGATTCTGAATATAACAAAGTTAAACCATCAGAATAAAAAAAAGTAAAAAATGATAGCGTCTCAGAAAGACAGCATCTATATTCAAAACAATTCCACACTGCTTTTGCACAGTTTAAGTAGGGAAAAGACGGCAAGTATGAAGCCTGCAGACGCCCTCCATCTGTGAGGTTCAATCCCTTAGAATCGATGTGTGACTAAATTCATGAATTTGTGCGTTTAGAAGTCTATCCAGCAAAGTGAGATCATTTGTCAGTGTTGCAAAATCACCACTCACTACTATGTTTAGCATTATTAGTCTGTCTCAGGACAGCCAACTTAAAGAGAACCAGATATCATATGAGTCCAGACCAGAGGGCCATGGAAATGTTTTTGATGAAAGAGGCCCAGTGCATTCTTGTTAGCCATTGGCTGTTTCCTGAAGACGTCCATCAGTGTAAAATTCACCAGACTCCTGGAAACAGGACTTGAACCAAACCTAACTCCAAATCAATATTCAAATAGAACTAAACCCCACTGTTAAGGTTTCACTAAACCATGAACTTTCCCAGTGGTAGGGAAAAAAATTACTTAAGCAGTCCGATTTGAAGCCAAAACTATATGTTTTATGAGACTATTGAATTGGGAAAAAATCAGATTAAAATACTTCTTAAACTGAATTAAACTAAACAACTAAATTTTTATTTCTTTTGCACTGAACCCCTGGTGACAAATAAGGCTTACTTGAGGCATGAGACTGATTCACTATACTTTTAGTTTATCTGAGATAATTTTCTTCTCGGTGCCAATTTTCTTCTTTGTACAAAATAACTAATGATTAGATAAAACGAGTAAGCACTTATTGCCATCATTGCTGTAATCATGAGCATTGTCATCTGATCTACATTTTGTCCGGCATACAAGGGGTCAATTTTTATGATTTTAAGTCCTCCAATATGTTTCTTCGCCACCAGAGGGCAGCAAAAAGGTATAAACTTGCTGGAGCTGATTATGACTCTCGGCCTATTTCTAAGGACAAGCATGAGGGCTTACTATGTGCCAAGCATGTTCTAAGCACCTTATTGTGTTAATGCATTTAATCCCTAAAACAGTGTAATTTGGTAGGTTCTGCTATTATTTATGTAGGGCAGATGAAGGAACTGAGGCAAAGAAGTGTGTCCAAGGTCACACAGCTAGCACATGACAGAGCCAGGATTTGAACCCAGATAGTCCATCTACAGAACTTTTACTCCTGACCTGCTGCTATCTGCTGCCATCTGATACTCATTTCAGAGGCCACTAACCTGGGAGAGGTTCAAATCTTGGCCTCGTTCGTGGGCACGTGGAGAGCTGCTCCCTGGATGACCTTCCAGAGTCTGTCCACAGTTTAAGACCCAGAGTAAAGAGACTCAAAACTCGAGCCAGAGAAGTGAGATGTGGTCAACAGTAGTGTTAGGGGATAATTCAAGGCACACGCATCAACCAAGTGAATTAGGGGAAGGTTTGGTGGAGGGGGTGGAGATGAGTTTCCAGCATAAGTGTAGAAAAATGATCAGGACAGTTGCCCTTGACAAAAAAAAAAAAAAAAAAAAAAAAAAAAAAATAGTTACTGTCATGGTGACTGCATCCAACTGGCCCAGTGGTCTGAAACTGCAGTATGTCCTTGGGATTAAGAGAGCCAAGACTAGCAAGAAAACAGGGAGCTGACACAGTTCCATTTTCACAGCAATTTCCATTTTTTGTTGTTTGCTTATTTTTTAAAATGAAAAAAAAAAAAAACCCAGAGTCTGCCATCTTAGTCATCAGCTAAGCCCCTGTCCACAGACAGCAGTCCATACTCATTTCCCAGCACCTCCATTTCCCACGCCCTCTTCAGTGCATCACTGTCTGCATTCATTCCTTCGCTGAACCTCACCTCTCCGGGGTCACCCGCACTCTGCCTCTCCAGGGTCACCCGCACCCTGGCAGACTCTGCATCCACGAGTCATCGGGCAGTTTCTTCAGAAGCGTCTGCAAGCAGCATTTAACACTATTGCTCACTCTTTCCTAAAACCCCTTGCCACCATCGAGGCTTGGCATTTCTTGTTTGAACATTCTCAGTGCCAGACCTCTCAGAGGGAGTTTCTGCTCCCTCTGAATATGACTTTTAGTGTGCGTATTGGCTCCTTTTCCCACCATGTCTTGTCAAAAACAATGGAGTGGTTGGGCTTGCAGTGCAGAGCAATGGTAGGTCACTTGTCTGCCAGGCACAAGGCCATGGCTTGCACCCCCAGCAGTCAGTCAATTAATAAAGCAAAGGCTTCTAACTGAGCCCCCAGCCTGGATTCTCCAATCCATCCTCAGCACTGCTGCCAACAGAGCATCTTAAAATACTAATCTGATCTTGTCTCCCCTTTGCTTCCAATCATCATTCATTTAGTGGTTTCTCTTCCCACATCATGAAAATTATTTAGCATGACATTCAAGATTCCTCTTGGCTTCCTGTCTGCTTTTCCATGTGGTCACAGCAATGCCCCCACACATGCCCCTCGTCTATGCACCAGGCACATCATCCAAATGCTCACAGCCTGTTTCCTTTGAACCATTCCATTTTTAGCCCAGTCACCTCCTTCAATATAGGCTCTGAAACCCTTTCCCCTAGACACTGATGCTGGTATATCCCAAGAGCTGCAATATGCTGGAGCCGTGGAACACTGCAGGTCATTCACAGCAGGGGTCTCCTGGGCAGACTCTGACCTCACTGGGTGAAGGAACACGTGGAATTTAGCTGCCTCTCCATCTAACACAGATGCTTTCTGTATGTTAGAGGAGGAAATTGAGTTTTTAAGAGAAAAGAAAGATAGGAGAAAGATGAAACTGTGATGCTATGCTTGATACATTCAGACCTGAAATTGCAATCCTGACTTTGGGATCTGCCTCATTAGTTCGTACAAATCTGAAGGATGAAAGTGATGCTGAAAGCCCCAAGATGTAAGTGGGGTGCAAGTCCTCATATTGATTTTATTTCATTATCCATGAGAAGGCAAGGAGCATGTTATGAGAATCAGCGGGGCCAGGCTGCTGTGGGCCGGCAAGCAGCCCATGGGCCTGGCTTTTCTCTGCACCCACTGCTCACAGAACAAGCCTGACAGCTGCACATGGAGCTGAAACAGTACTCTGGGTGGGTACCAGAGCCTTAATATACTTCTCTGAGAGTCCCATAGACCGGATGTTTTTGTTTTCTTGCCTCACCGTAAGGAGTAGCATCTGTTCATCTTGCCTCACTCTTGCTCCCTAATTTAGTAGTAATTTAGTGCCTGAGAAAACGAGGCTGTATGGCTTCCCTATTTATTTAGTACAACATCAGAGAAATGCCACCATCGCTCTGATGTTCTGTGCTGCCAGAGTCCAGACTTGAGCCAGAGACCTCGACAGTACTCGGGTGGCAGCCACTCACTTGCAAGGTGATTTTCTTTTTCTGCTTTGACTGGAAAGAAATAAATACATTTGCCTCTTGCACAGTCTATACCCTGACCACAAGAAAGTCTTCAGATTTGGGGTTGAGGCTGGAAGAAGGACAAAGTAGAGCCAGCTTCTGCTCTCCTCCTGTGAATCGGAAATGGGTATCCACACTTTCCTACTACACCTACCTCTAGTCCCCAAGGCAGCTCCTAGGACTGCCCATGGGGGCCTGATGCCCAACATTCAGGGTTCATATCCTGGCTCTTCAGTTCCTAGTCATGTGACTCTCAGACAAGCTCTTTAACCCCCTGAGTCCTCAGCACTCTCCATTCTAACATGCGGATAATAATACCTTCCTCAGAGACTTGCTCTAATGAGAAAATGCCTGTAAAATGCTTGGCATTGAGCCTAAATCAGCACTTTGTAAAAGTGAACTGTTATGATTTAAATTCTTAGAAATTGGATTGGCTTTCAAGAAGCTCCAAATCAACCCAAGCTCAGCATGCCTTCACATCTGGCCGAAAACATTTGGCAACCCCGGGATGCCTCCCACCTCAGTAATGGCTGAGCATCATGTCAGCTGAGGAGAAAGAGCAGACCTGCGCCCTGTGGCTGAAGGTAATCACTCTCGCAATCACAAGCAATTTTTGCTACTGTCAGCATTGCTGTGCCAATGTTGATTTGAACGAGAAAACTGGATTACTCTAAGTATGTTCATATATAAGCCAAGCTATCAACGAAATTCCAAATGTCCCCTCGTCTAAGTGATAAAGTATCAAAGAACCTGGCTATCCAGTTCAGCAGATCTAGCATCCTGCACCAACTGCATCCTGCATCCCAAACATCAGACCAAAGTAAAAAAGACATCACAAGAGAACTGAGCCAACTTTCCATGTGCAAGACTAAACAGAATTGGATTTTCAAATTTCAAATCAAGTTCTCAGAATATACCACTTCTGTCTGGATTTGCTTCTCTAAAGTCAGATGTCCATATTGCAGCATAAAGACTTTGTTTCCACAACCACTCTCTTAAGCCTAATCTTCTTTCTGCAGCTATAGACTTTTCAGTAGAGAGACATCAATGGAGAAGATGAGTGAGAAGAGGTGAATAAAGAGGCTTGGAAGGTTTCCCAGCTTTTATAACTACAGCTCTTCTAAAGCAGTCTCTTAAAGAAGGTGCTGGAAAATGACTGGAAGAGCATTTACACTAATACAGATCACCCACAATGAAATGAAGAACGCATGGCAGTAACAATAGCAGTAACAGCAATTCTGATCCTTCAATTCCAACCTCACTAGCCGTGTGATGTATAGAGATGGTATAGCAGACAGAAGTCACAGGATACATGCACAATTGTGTCCATATGTAATGATCTATGTATACATCTATATGCATATCTGGTCATCTTGGTAGTCACAGGACATTGGTTGCTGGAGCCAGTGAAGACACCCAAATCTGTGAAGGCCCAAATCCCTTAGATAACATGCATAATGTTGCATAAAACCTACACACTGTAAAGCATCTCTAGATTAGTTTTCATAGCTAATCCAATGTAAATATCATATAAATAGTTACTGTGCTCTATTTTTAGGAACTAGTAACAAAAACCCTGTTTATGTTCACATGTTCAGTATACAAACAACTCTTTTTTTGTCCTATTATTTCCATATGAGTTTGGTTGACTTGACAGATATACAACTTATTGAAGGGCCAGCCAAATAGCTCATCAGATTAAAGCACCTGCAAGCAGGAGCAGGGGCCCGGGGTTCGATCCCCAGGCCTGCCTTGCCAGCCCCGCCCCTGGGGCACACTGAGATGGCAATGAGACTGGGCATGGTGGCGCATGCCTGGAATCCCAGCTCTTGGGAAGCTGTAAACTGGCAGATCACTACCAGTCTGATCTAGAAGTGAGACCCTGAACACCCTGTAGACCCTTTCCTAAAATACAAAAAAGAAAAAAAAAGGTCTTATTGATATGGAAGGCCAAACGTATATGATATCTTATGGTACTTGTTTCTCTGAATGAATTCTTATCTTTAGCAGTCTCTCGGTTTCTTTGTCTCTATCTGTCTCTCTCTGTCTTTCTGTCT
>NW_004524710.1:1805282-1818752 GCF_000260255.1 Octodon degus | reverse complement strand
AAATAGGATCTCAAGTCCGCATCTTGTACACAATTAACCACTAAGAAGAATATATGCAGTGTATTATTTGTTGAAACTGTACTTCCAATTTGATTTGAAACTGTCTCATTGCTGTTTATCAATAAAATTTTGAAAAAAAATAAAATAAAATAAAAAAGGAAAAGAAAAGAAAGGAAAAAAAAGGTAAATGTGTGTTTGTGCATCAGCTTTTCAACACTATGACAAAATACTGAGATAAATAAAGGTCAAAAGATTCACTGTTAAAAAAATAATAAAAAAATAAAATTAGTATGAATATAAGAAAAAAACTAGCATCAGAAAAGTAACAAGATTTCACTAAACAATATAATAGGAATTCAACAAAGGTTGCTGTATTATATGATGCTTTCTTCTTAATAAACTATTAAAAGTAGTCATATAATTGGTAACATTATGCTTCCCACAGTTGATTATAATCTGTTGATTGGAGGTAGTTGCTGTACCTGAGGACCACTTCCTTGCTTGAGCAACAGATACTTTAGAAAGCCCCAGCCTTTCCTGCAACTTTTTGTAACATAAGCACAAATTGTATGCTTATTTAGTTGATAATAATCACTGGAGATAGTTTCAAATGTCAGCCAATATGCCTCTTCTCGTTGTCCAATCCTCAAGTTCTCACTTTCCTTTTAGTTGTATTATACCTTTTGATTTGTGTTCCTTCTTTTGATTTCTTATACTAGGAGGACTATATGATATTTATACATGTGGGTCTGGTTTATTTCACTTATGAGTATATTTTCTTCAAGTGGCATCCATTTAAATATAAATGCTTCAAGTTTATCATTCTTTATAGCTGAATAATACTCCATTGTGTAAAAATACCACATCTTTTTCATCCATTCCTCAGGTGATGGGCATCTTGGTTGTTTCCAAGATTTGGCTATCACAAATTGTGCTGCTATAAACATAGGTACACATATATCACTATGATATGATGTTAATATTCTGAATTCTTGATTGAATTTTTTTCCCCATACCAGGGATTGAACTCAGGACCCTGTGCTTGCCAGGCAAGCACTTATTCTACTGCGATATCTCCCTGGCCCCAGTTGAGTTCTTAATACTTAAGAAAATACTATTTCAGGGCCAGCCAGATAGCTCAGCACATCCAAGTGCCTGCTTAGGCAGACGCAGGGACGGAATTTGATCCTGGCATGCTGGGCCGGCCCCACCCCTGGGGTGCATTGGGATGGTGAATGAGACAGGGTGTGGTGGCACGCATCTGTAATCCCAGCACTTGGGAGGCTGAAAACAGGAGGATCACTATGAGTCCGATTTGTGTAGTGAGACCCTGTAGACCCTGTATTAAATACATAAAAAAGAAAGAGAAAGATTACTTCAAGAATGATAGCAAAAGTTAATCAAGACCTCTTCTGCCCTACATGTGTACACGTGCACATGAGCAAACACCAATGTCTAGTTCATAGGCATAATTCCACTGATTCAAGCTTTTGCATATTTTCAATATTCAGTAATTGGAAGATCTTAGCAAGGGTGTTCCATGTGAAGTATGTGCTTTCCTCACTGTCCACTCTGAGCATCTATGGCCTTGGGACTGAGAGTTCACTTTGCCTGAAACCAAGTCATCTGGAATGCAACAAACCAGGGTTACTTGACTGCTCTTTAGAGTTATGCATATCTCTTAGTTCTACTATAGGTCAAGTGTGTTTGAAAATCAAAAGGTGAACATTGCAATTTTAACCAACTCCTTAAAATGGGGGAAGGGCATAGGAAGTAATCACATAGCAATATTAAATATTTTTCAATTATATTTTTAATAATTTCAAGGACTGGTACCATAAAAGGCTTTATAATGTTTTTATTGAGACCAGTAATCAATGCACGATGGAATTTTCAATATAGCATAAATCCAAGGTTGATGGAACTCTGGCATTTTGCTAGGATATAAACTTGACTCCTTCTTTTGGGTATTGGAGTAGTAAAACACAAGAGAACTTCCTAATGGAAATTAGACTATTCTCATTAAATTAAATGAGACCATTTAATGTGGGTGAAAGTGATTTAAAATTCACACACCTCCTGCAAATATGTTCTTGATTTACTTTTGAAAGACTGAAATGGGTTTAGTAAATATTGCCAGGTATAATAAATCATAAAACATTTAACACCGATTTGTCAAGTGTAGTTTACATGAATGAGCAGTTACCATTATTTATGCCAGATTGAGTAAAATGGCTGATATGCTAAGAGAGTTTTCAACCAGTTAGGAAACGTGGAATGAGCAAAACATTGTTTTGGGTGGTATGTTGGTTATAGAAATTACACAACATTACATTAGCCCCCAAAGTTCTTGGCATCTGGACATGGCACTCAGTCTACAAGTTGAGGTAGAATATGAAGACTGCCTATTAAAACCAACTCAATTACAATTATATTAGCCAAGCAAAATCATCATTTCTTATCTGATTTCACCCATCACACTACAGACAGCCACCATCCATCAGGAAGACCACTGTCCTTTAAAACTATTGACCTAAACGTACTCTCCCCAAACTATCATTCAATCTTGCACTTTTTTTCTTGTCTCTCATTTTCTTTTATTTCCTTTTTTTACAAAACATTACCATAAAGAGAGTAGAGTTAGAATTGATATGACATTAGAAATGGTGCACATTTAGAAGACCAAGATGACAGGTATTTCAAGCATGGTTTTAGTGTTACATATTACTGTCCTCAATGTAGATACTTAGTTTACAGATATCAAATAGAGAGTTACTCACATTGAGAATTCTACCCATTAACTTCTGTTTTCAAAAACCTGATGGAAATTCTCAGGACCACTGTCTTATCTACCTTATATGCATACATGTCTGGTTTTTCCATTACCTTATTTCCTAACTTTTCTCCTTTCTCTCTCTTTGTTGTTAAATCTCTAGGTTCTTTTTCTTTCCATTTAACTGTGTCTTTTATACCTTTCAGTATTATTTCTTCTTTTGAGTTCTTACACTATGGAGACAATATAATATTTACCCATGTGGGTCTGGTTAATTTCACTAATGAGTATAGCCTCAAAGTGGATATACATCCACTTACCTACAAGGCTTCAAGTTTGTTTTTCTTCATACCTGAGTAATACTCCATTGTAAAAAAAAATACCACATCTTTTTTATCCATTCCTCAGAAGATGGGAATTTTGGTTGTTTCTAAAATTTGGCCATTACAAGTTGTGCTACTATAAACATGGGCACACATATATCACTAAGGTATGATACTTACAGTTCATTTGAGAAAATTCCCAGAAGGAAGATAGCTGGATTAAATGGGATTTCCAGTCCTAGTTTTTGTAGGCATCTCCAACTGATCTCCATAATGGTTGCACCAGTCTACATTTCCACCAGCAGTGGAGAAGGGTTCCTTTTTCCCTACAGCCTCTCCAACATTTGTGTTGGTTGATTTCTTTAAGATAGTCATTCTTTCTGGGGTGAGATGATATCTCAGAGTTGTTTTAATTTGCATTTCAAGGAAACAGTTTGGTTTTTTTTTTTTTTTGGGGGGGGGCGCGTTTGGGGAGGCCGTACCGGGCATTGAACTCAGGACCTTGCACTTGCCAGGCAAGGGCTTATTCTCCTGAGCTATCTCCCTAGCTGCATCCTAGTTTTTTAAAGAGATTATTTCCTACCTTTTCACTAGATGCAACTGGGTCTTCAATGTCTGAAAGTCTATCTTCACTTTCATTCGAATGGTTTTGCCAGCTTGCAATGGAGGTTTTAATTTCCTGTATATCTCTTTGAATCTGCTTCATGCATTCTATTTCTTTCTTATATTGCTCATTCAAGGATTCCATCATTTTTCTATTCTCCTCTAATTTTTATTAGCATCTTCATTAGAGCACAAAGTAATTCTTTCATTATCATTTCATTTTTAATTCAGATTATTTCTTTTTTAATTTTTATTAATTTTAATGAGAAAAAATAGCAACAGTTTCAAAAACGATTAGTAGAACAGTTACAATAATTAATACATTGCATATTGTTGTCTCGTAGTAGTTATTCAGAATACAAGAAATAGTTAGAATAAGTATATAGCTGCTTTCTCTTGATTCAATGAGAAGAAAGGTTTGTACTAATATTGTTTAGACAAGATATCATGTCAGAGATTATTTCTAAATGATTTCCTCTATACCTTTCTGCAGGAACTTTTTTACTTCAGAAGCTACTATTTCAGAGATTTCAGTTGTGTGATTCAAAATTTCCTCTATACTAGTGTCCCCTGCATTTGTTCTGGGTGGACTCTGGGCCTGAGAATGCATTTTGCTCCTTCTCTTTGTTATTTTGCATAGCACTGTCCACTTTACTTTGGTGTGGAGCTTTGGTGCAGTTATTACCTTAGCACCTACCAACAATATTACCCAAGAGAAATTATGTGGTGAAGGCAGTTACAGTATTGTATTTACTGAACTACAGTAATCACTAATAATTTGTAGTGAGATTTAGCAGTTGACAAACTTTTGCAACTAATGGATTTGTATTTTAGATCATAAGAGTAAACATGACTATATAGCTAACATATATTAAATTGGGAATTTGTATTTAAATTACTTCCCCTAAATTCTGTCTGATCACTTTCCCTTGATGTACATGGAATCTTCCAGGCAGACTAGTTCACCCCTGCTATCTGTTGCCCCCTCTCTCAAATGAAGAGAGAAAGAGAGAGGATGCTGTCATAGATCTGGATCTAGCAAAGTGTCTCAGCTTACCACGTCCAGATCTATGTTTGAACTCATCCAGGTGGGTGTGGCTTAGGTCTGGCTGCTGCACTCAGTTGTTCCTGATGTAGCTGGTGGAAGTGCACCTGTTGCGCCCCTCTGGCAAGATGTTCTGCTCCTGGATTAGCTGGGTGGGTCTTGTACCTAGCCTCCTCCTGCAGCAGGGTTCTATATCAGGCCTGTCTGATGGAGGAGGTTCGGGCAGGCAGGCAAGTGGTCCCACACACACTCAGGGCCTGGATGCTGGCTGGAAGCCATCTTGCACCTAAAAAAAATTTTTTTTAAGTGCTTGGTACTTGATCTTTGTATTGGATAGATTCCATTCCTCACATTCCATTCTATGACAAACCTCGATTCCACTCTTCAAATGTTACTTCACTTTAGATATGTAGAATGGGAGTCACTATGAATCATTCTGATGCAATTCAATTCTTACCCAGGTGTTCTGCCCTAATACAGGATGACTGAACTGATGTCATTACCAGATCTGCTCTGACTCTGTGTAGATTTGTAAAGGTGCCATGTTGATAAGCCTCTGTTTCTTCAGAAATCTAGGCAGATCATAGAAAAAGTAGGCAAACCACAACTTTCACAGTAATATCCCAAAAATAAAATACTTAAGAAACAATTTCACAAAGGTAGTAAAAGACTTCTACATTCAAAATTATAATACTTTGAAAAAGGAGACTAAAGAAGGTTTCAGAAAATGGAAAGATATTCCTTGCTCCTGGAGAAGAAGAACCAACATTGTGAGAATAGTCATTCTCCCAAAATTGTTATACAAATCCTGATTAAAATATCATTAGTATACTTCACAGAGCTAGAGAGAATATTCCTAAAATTTATTTGGAACCAGAAGAGACCTAGAATATAAAAAGCAATCCTGAGCAACAAAGGAAAGGCAGTAGGCATCACAATCCATAATTTGAAATTATACTACAAAGCTACTGTGATAAAATCAGCATGATACTAGAAAAAAATATACCTGAGGATCAATGGGACAGATTAGAAGATGCAGCTCAAACTACAAACACACTCAGCCACCTTATCTTTGCCAAAAGGACCAAACATGTCCACTGGAAGAAAGCCTCTTTAATAAATGTTGCTTGAAAAACTGGCTTTACACATACCAAAGGCTAAAGTTATACTCATGCCTAAAAGTATAGTCAAAATGAATAAAAGATTTAAATATTAAAACTGAAACACTAAGTCTTCTAGATAAGAAAGTAGGTAGAAATCTTAAACACATAGGGGTATATACAGAGTTTATGAACAAAAAACATGAAATAGTTCAAGGAATCAATATTGAGATCTCATCTTTTTGAAAATTCTATGCACAGCAAAAGAAAACACCAACAGAGTAAAAGGAAAACCCTCAAACTGGTTAAAAAAAAACTGTAGTTGACTGGCCTTCAGACAAAAGACTCCTATCTAGAATATATAAAATAATTTTTAAAAATCAGGCCTCCAAAATTCAAAGATCCAGTCCAAAAATGGGCATCTGAGATGAACATACACTTCACAAATGAAGAGATATCAATGGCAAATAAATATATGAAAAAATGTTCAACATCATTGGTCATTCAAGACATGCAAATTAAAACAATGCTGAGATTCCATCTTTCACTAGAAAGAATGGCTTTCATCAAGAAGTCAGCCAATAAAAAATGCTGGAGAGTCTGTGGGGAAAAAGGAACTCTTCTCCAGTGTTGGTAGGAATGCAGACTGATGCAACCACTATGGTAATCAGTGTGGATATTCCTCAAAAACCTAGTGTTTCAGGTCTCATTCAAGCAGGCTATTCCCCTTATGGGTATTTTTCCAAAAGAATTGAAATCATCGTATCACAGAGGTATACATCCACCCATATTTATAGCAGTGCAATTTGTTATAGCTAAATCTTGGAAACAAGCCCAATGCCTATCAACTGAGGAACGGTTAAAAAAGATGTGGTATTTTTACACAATGGAGTATTACTCAGCTATAAAAAGATAAACTCAAGGCTTTTATAGGTAAATAGATAAAAGCAACTAGAGACCGTATTGGTAAGTGAAATAAATCAGACCTGCATGTGCAAACATCGTATTGTCTCACTAGTGTGAGAACCTGAAAGAGTAAATAAAATCTTAAAGGTACAATAGAAACTGTGAAAGGAAAAGTATCTGTTCAATGGGAAGAAAAAACTTGGGATAAGTAAAAGGATAAAACAAAGAGGGAAAAAAGATATATTCATGTACCTATGCAGGATTCTTTGGATAACTCTACTGCTGATTTCTGTTGATCTATTGAAAGGAGCAGTTAGTACTTGTTTTTAATTTCTTTTGTTATGTTTTTTCTTCTTTTTTATTTCTTATAACTATTTTAACCAATTTTCTGGAATCCAGTGAAGCAGATACTTGAACATAGTATATCAAGCAATTTCTGGAGCTCACAAAGGACAGGCAATGTGGAGACACCTTGTAAATCACAAGAAGTTTGATATGGGCCTCAAAGTTCTTCCATCTTTGTATAACTAAGGTATCAGTAGCATGAAGGATATTCTGGATGTGACTTAACAGAAATTGAAAGCATGCCACAATCAGATAAAAGATTTAAAATAATTAAGCCAGAATGAAGTGTAGGCTTCAAAAAATATAACAAAGCACATCACCCCACAATACAGAATTCACAATGTTATACATACCATACAAAGAATCAAGAAAATAAGGTAAGAACTGTAATAAAGAGAAAATCCAATCAATATAAATAGGCTCAGACATGACAGAGAGGTTAGAGCAGCACAGCACTTTTATTGAAGAGGTATTACAAATGTGGCAAACATTCTCAAAGACATGAAGGGAAATTGTGACTTTATTGATACCTAAACAGAAGATCCATTTTTTAGTGCAGAGACAACCACCTCCCAGACAAAAGAAATACTTTTAAATTTCTAAGGAAATATGTAAAAAAGAAATAAATTATCTCAATAAAACACTGCACACAGATTTTTATATTAGGCACTGACGAAGAAAAATATAAACTTGAACACATAATAGTACTTATCAGAATAAACACAGAGAAAAAAATTGTGACAGTGCCCAAGACATCCAGTACAATATTAAATGGTTTAATATTCATATTATGGGAATCTTCAAAGAGAAGGGTGGAATTTAATAAACTTTGAAAACATGGCTGAAATATTTCCAAGTTTTATGAAAATGATAACTCTACAGTAACAAATATGTCAAGAAAAAGTACACAAAATAAGCTTAGAAGAAATTAAGCCTAGGCAAGAATGAATAAGGTTACTTAAAAACAATGACAAATAGAAATTTTTAAGCAAAGCAAGACTGACAGTGGCAGGCATACTAGATACAAGCAAAGAAAAAATGAATGACATCATAAGTCTTATTAAAATTATGTGCACTGAAAGACAGGAAGTGATGTCTGCAAAATATTTAAATGCAAACTGACATTTTGCCAAAATTCTACACAAAATGAAAACATCTTTTAAAATTGAGAGCTATACACACGTATTTTCAGACATCAAACTGTTCTTACAAGCAATCCTATAAAAAGTCCTTCATGCAGAACTACAATGAACCAAAGGGAAATTTAGATTTACAAAAACAGGCACAAAAATGGTGAATACATGGATAATGTCGTATTCATTTACAATTGCTGTAACAAATTACCACAGAGTTGAAGGCTTAGAGCAACAGAAATGTGTCACCTTACAGTTTGAGAGGTCAGAAGTCTAAAATGGGTCTTATTAGGCTGAAATCCAGATGATAACAGCACTGTGTTCCTTTCTGGGGGCCCTGAGAGAGAAAACAGTATCCTAGCTTTCTTGGCTACTGCTCCCTTCCCTCTGTATAGACAGCCACAAACTTTTCCATGCTGTTTTTATAAATTCTGACATTTATGTCTCCATTTTCCCTGGGTAAGGGACCTCGTGATTGTAGTGGGCCCACCTGGCTAATTGGGATACATTCACTATATGGAGGCCAGCTAGCTAGCAATGTTAACATGACCTTCAATCTTAATTCCTTTTCTTTGTAATGTAGCATTCACAGACTTTGGGGGAGAGGGCAGAGAAATCTCTGGAGATCAGTATTCTGCTTGTTATAGTTATGAATGAAAAAATGTCAGTTTTTATCCCTCTTTAGAGACAAATACTGTTTAATTTTTTAAAAATAGTGACATATGCATTTCTATTTTTACTTTGGTTTTTTTTGTGTGTGTGTTCATTCTTACAAATGTTTGCATTATGTAGCTATACACTAACATCAGGTTTTCTCTAGGAAGGTCTGTTCTTCAGATATGTCTTCTATGTGTAGGAGATTCTTGGTTTTTGTCTGTCCCAAGATCCTACCTTCCCAGTTAATTAAGAATGAGATGTTGATATCTATCTGGCTCAACCCCCAGTTCTTTGGTGCTGGACTGTGGTGAGGTTATTATTACCCTAGAGCTTTCCAGTATTGTTACAGAAAAGAGAACTGATTACAAGAGATATGACATCCTAGCTAAAGTAGTATAATTAGTAATAACAATAGTCTCAATCACAGATTAGAAACTATTCAACTGTGCTATTTATTTTATACCTTAAACCATAGAAGTAAAATCTACAATTACATAATAGATCCAATTATAAATTCAGAGCTTATATGCAAAATGATTCCCCTTGGTAGAGTGGTTTTGCCCTGTTGTGGGGAAATTTAAGAAGTATAGTGATAAAGCAAAGATAACTGAAATGAAAGTAGAACCAAGGCTGGGGCAAAGGATAATCATGCGAGCTCTGAGGAACTGGAGAAGAAGGCAGAAGAGAAAGAATGAAGGAGGAAGCAGAGGACTATCTGAACTTGGTGTAAGGATTTGTGGGATGGGATTAGTTTTCTGTGGCTGGAGTTTTACTCAGCTGTGAGAGAGGGGGAGAGAGAGAGAGAGAGAGAGGGAGAGGGAGAGAGAGAGAGAGAGAGAGAGAGAGAGAGAGAGAGAGAACACAGAGGTGGCACAAACTACCCACTTCTATACCATATGTCTTTGTCCTCAAGCACAATGCTTGTTCACCTAACTTAACCATCACCTGTTGGCTTGTATTATTATTGCTTTGGACTTTCCAAGCACCAGTCCCAAGTGTCCATCCTGTGCACCCCATTTGGGACCCTACTGTCATTGGCATTCCCTCTGATCTCTAGGCCTTCCTGCTTTGTTCACCTCAGTTATTGAAGCAGGGAGGGAGAGGCCATTCTCCCAGACTTCCAGGACAGTGGGTCACACTGTCGCAGCAGCTAAGATGGCAAGGGCCACTCTCTATGTAGTTGACCTGGGTTTCAACCCAAAACATTTTAAAAGGCGATAAATTATACTATTAGTGTCTCTTAGTTCATTAAAAAGGAAGATTTGAGGTAATGTTAATTGGAATAATTTTTATGCCCTTATTTTTACCCTGAGCAACTACTTTAAAAATAACATGCAATGTATTAACTATTGTTATTCTTGTGTTGTTTTCATGATATTTTGTTTTACCTTTTTTCCTATAAAATAAAAAAAGAAAAAGACAAAATAAAACAAAAAATATTTTCACTTGCAACCAGACTTCCCTCCTAACTCTTAATGTCAAAAAAGCAATCAAGCAAGAAATCCAGAGGGCATTCTGGGAAGACAACAACAGTGTTAACATAGTTTCTGGTGGTAGTAGTTTTTTTTTTTAAACACTCCTTCAAAATTTCCCACTTTTAAGACAAAGCAACTATATAGCAAAAACACATTTGCACATGTGTCATAGAGATTATAAAAGAAGGGAAAGCACTCCTGATTTCTGGAATGTCACTAAGTAAGGGCAAGCCCTGCAGACCAACCTAATAATAGCAGCTGAACGTGAGAGAATGAAACCAGGAAGTCTGAGGACAGGTTGCCCTATTTTTTAATTTCTCTTTTTTAATTAACTTAATTGAGAAACAAATAGCAATGAGACAGTTTCAAAACAGGTCACTAGGACAGTTACAATAACTAATACATTATATATTGTCTTTGTAGTAGTTATTCATAGTTCAAGATGCAGACATGATATCCTGTCCAAACACTATTAGTATAAATCTTTCTTCTTATTGAATTAAGAGAAAGCTATATATCCTAACTATTTTGTATATACAGATAAAAAATGGTCTTTCATTTGCATACCCTTTTTTTGTTCAGTTTTGTCAGAAATGGGTATTCCACTACCATTTAAATATTGTAGGTGCATGATTCAGCAAAACAATCCAATATCGTCCAGCAGTCCACAATAGCAGTGGGATATCCATAGGATTGTCAATGTTGTTAACTTGAGCCGTTTACAGAATATTAATATGGCTTTACTTTTTATACCTCATGTTTATGCTTTTCTGTTGGATGGTTAAGACCAAGATAAAGCAAGACCTATATAACAAGAAATGTAACTTTTGTATTTGACAAGGTCAGTCAAATCCCCTCAGGATTTACCCTGAAACCCTGTACTGCAGTTTGTAGGTCCTCTTTCAGTGTCAGCCGTGTGGATGAGTCACGACCATTGCTTGATCAATTTGATCTCTGTGAAAGCCTGAAAGAATGTTTTCTTTCCATGTGACTCTCCTTAGGCACACTATAAATCATTGATCACTTTCCTCTGTGGCCCCATAATTCCCTTGATTAGTAAATTTGGGACACAACTGAGGTACATGATGTAACTCATGTACTGAGTTACAGTACAGGTTCTCCTATGTCCTGAGTTCTCACCGACTTTGAAAGTCTTGCCTTATTTCTTAAAGATACATGAATATACAATACTCCAAAATGAATGGGTGAATGAATGAATAAGTGAATGAATAGTACAGAAAGAAGCAAAGGGAAGAAAAGGACCAAAGAATCTATGAACTCAGGGGTCATAGCTCAGTATTAGGGTACTTGCTTGTCCTGCTAAAGATCCTTCATTATTGTAGAAAAAAAGAGAAAGAAATAATTTTTTTAAAAAAGAGAGAACTCTGAAATTCAAAACCTACCCTGATTCACATGTCTTTTTGAAAATTAATTTCATTTAATGATGAACAATATATGAAAACCAGGAAATGAAGGAAGGAAACGGTCAGAGTAGGGAAATATGGAAAGAGATATGCCATCTTTATACTGAAAGGACATGCTCAAATCTGGGACATAATTATAATGTATTATTTCAATACAAACTAAGAAATTACAAAAAACCCACTATACATAAATGAAAAATGATGACTTTTAGTTTTAATATATTTATTAAATATAAATATATTATATTTAATATATTAAAAATATGTAATAACAGCAAATAACATGATTTTATAAGATCAACATAAATTAGTGTTTTAAAATATCAGCAATAAAATGTAAAACCTCAAGAAAAAATGTAAATGAACATCTCATTTTTAAAGGGAAGACTAAACTGGAAAAAATACACAGCAAATCTTTCCTTATGAGAACAAAAGGTAAATAAATAGAAGAAAGATGCATTATAGGGAATAAGTATCCCTGAAAAAGAAACAAAAGCTGTGGAGGGCAGAAAAAAAAAATCTTTGCTGAGGACATAAAATTCATCCAAAAGAAAACATTTGGGAGGACAAGTAAAAAGAATAGAAGAAAATGGAAACAAAAGGTTTTGTAAATAAGGAAGATAAAAAGTGTTGAAAGAAGGAGAATAGGATAGCATGTCAATTATTACTAAACTCTCTTTAAAATAAAATTTTTAATAAAGGTAAGAAAAGAAAGAGACTAAAACAAAAATTTAAGTTTTCTTGAAATAAAGCAGTGATATTCAATCATGTGTTCAACCTTACATAACTATATCCATTAATCTGAGCAACAGATTTGATGATAAAAACAGACAATATATCAAGATTGTGAGTCAGATATTCTTCTTTTGAAAATCTATGACATGTATTGGTGTATGTTACCTTGCTTCTGTATTTGTTTCTGATTTTTTTTCTTGCTTTTGATTTTACTCTTCAAAATAAAATGAAATTAAAGTAAAACATAAAGAGGTAAGCTATAGCATGTACAAGTACAAATTCCCTGTGATGAATGTTATCATTATGTATAACAAAATATAGCAATAGAAAAGACCTCATACTGAAACAACATATGAGGTATCTCAGCATAATAAAGAATGGCGAGCAGGGAAATACATTCACCCTAAATTACTTGGCTTTAGAGTGAAAAACCTTCTGTGCTATAGGAAACAATAGCAAGTAACTCTCAATGGCCCAAAATTAACATATTAACAAATCTTTTTACAACAGTACTCTATGCCAAAAGAAGGGGGAACGTTGGATTTACAATATCCAAGTAAAGAAAATGAGAGTTCAATATTTTACATCCAGAAAAAATTATTTCTGTACATAAAGTGGACACCCAACCATTATCTCAGTGGGTGAAAGCTCACAAAACATTGATCCATGAATACCACTTTACAAATCTAATTGTAAAAATTAGCTTCAGAAATCAGCATTAGTAAGGAGATATCACAAAAACTGATAATAAATGTCACATCTAGTTGCTTATAAGGTTAGTAAGCAAGTGTTCACTTCAGTAGCATGTATACTAAAATTGGAACCTTACAGAGAAAATTAGGATGGCTCAAAGATATATCCAGGCTCATCTTGAACATTTTCTGCCCCAAACCTGGACCAGCTATTCTTTCAAAAGTCCTCAGTTTTCTCTAGTAGAAACCATATTTCAAG
>NW_004524710.1:1804513-1805182 GCF_000260255.1 Octodon degus | reverse complement strand
CACACACACACACACACACTTTACAAGTTTGACCTGGGTTTTATAGTACACCTTGCAGGCAACTAGGAAGGAAAGATACATATAAAATTAGGAAGAATCCACAAGCATGAGCTAGAGCCCTGAAAGCATAAACTGAAACCTGTGCCCATGCCTGTTGCCTCTGACATTAATGGGATGGACAGCCAGGCCCCTTTATCACAGAGCTAAATACAAGCACCTGCCTCAAGAGTCAGAGAACCTGAGGGAAGACTGAGGGGAGCGTCGAGGGGGGGTGAGCTAGTCACTGCCTCCCACCACTGCTGGAGTCTGCAGAGTGGCTGCTCGCTTCAGCTCTCCCAGTTTCCTGTCATCCTCCCTACAGCCTGCCTGTACTGGAAACACAAAAAGAAAACTGGGAAATGTGGTTCTTCCTGGCCAAGGTGACACCATGAAACTACCAAGGTAAACATCAGACCTCTCTGTCCCCTACTACTGGATAAATCTTTCTTGAGGAATTACTTTTCTAGTCTAAATTGTTGAAATGTGCATAGAATGGTCTTATTACCTCATCATCTTATTTCATTGTAGTATTTACTTGAGAAAAACAATAATTTAAATATTCTGAATTCTTTTTTAAGCTTAATCATTTTTTATTATTTTTAAAGAATACAAAATAGTGATAGAAAAAAA
>NW_004524710.1:1782679-1804413 GCF_000260255.1 Octodon degus | reverse complement strand
TCTGTGGCTGGAGTTTTACTCAGCTGTGAGAGAGAGAGAGAGAGAGAGAGAGAGAGAGAGAGAGAGAGAGAGAGAGAGAGAGAGAGAGAGAGAACACAGAGGTGGCACAAACTACCCACTTCTATACCATATGTCTTTGTCCTCAAGCACAATGCTTGTTCACCTAACTTAACCATCACCTGTTGGCTTGTATTATTATTGCTTTGGACTTTCCAAGCACCAGTCCCAAGTGTCCATCCTGTGCACCCCATTTGGGACCCTACTGTCATTGGCATTCCCTCTGATCTCTAGGCCTTCCTGCTTTGTTCACCTCAGTTATTGAAGCAGGGAGGGAGAGGCCATTCTCCCAGACTTCCAGGACAGTGGGTCACACTGTCGCAGCAGCTAAGATGGCAAGGGCCACTCTCTATGTAGTTGACCTGGGTTTCAACCCAAAACATTTTAAAAGGCGATAAATTATACTATTAGTGTCTCTTAGTTCATTAAAAAGGAAGATTTGAGGTAATGTTAATTGGAATAATTTTTATGCCCTTATTTTTACCCTGAGCAACTACTTTAAAAATAACATGCAATGTATTAACTATTGTTATTCTTGTGTTGTTTTCATGATATTTTGTTTTACCTTTTTTCCTATAAAATAAAAAAAGAAAAAGACAAAATAAAACAAAAAATATTTTCACTTGCAACCAGACTTCCCTCCTAACTCTTAATGTCAAAAAAGCAATCAAGCAAGAAATCCAGAGGGCATTCTGGGAAGACAACAACAGTGTTAACATAGTTTCTGGTGGTAGTAGTTTTTTTTTTTAAACACTCCTTCAAAATTTCCCACTTTTAAGACAAAGCAACTATATAGCAAAAACACATTTGCACATGTGTCATAGAGATTATAAAAGAAGGGAAAGCACTCCTGATTTCTGGAATGTCACTAAGTAAGGGCAAGCCCTGCAGACCAACCTAATAATAGCAGCTGAACGTGAGAGAATGAAACCAGGAAGTCTGAGGACAGGTTGCCCTATTTTTTAATTTCTCTTTTTTAATTAACTTAATTGAGAAACAAATAGCAATGAGACAGTTTCAAAACAGGTCACTAGGACAGTTACAATAACTAATACATTATATATTGTCTTTGTAGTAGTTATTCATAGTTCAAGATGCAGACATGATATCCTGTCCAAACACTATTAGTATAAATCTTTCTTCTTATTGAATTAAGAGAAAGCTATATATCCTAACTATTTTGTATATACAGATAAAAAATGGTCTTTCATTTGCATACCCTTTTTTTGTTCAGTTTTGTCAGAAATGGGTATTCCACTACCATTTAAATATTGTAGGTGCATGATTCAGCAAAACAATCCAATATCGTCCAGCAGTCCACAATAGCAGTGGGATATCCATAGGATTGTCAATGTTGTTAACTTGAGCCGTTTACAGAATATTAATATGGCTTTACTTTTTATACCTCATGTTTATGCTTTTCTGTTGGATGGTTAAGACCAAGATAAAGCAAGACCTATATAACAAGAAATGTAACTTTTGTATTTGACAAGGTCAGTCAAATCCCCTCAGGATTTACCCTGAAACCCTGTACTGCAGTTTGTAGGTCCTCTTTCAGTGTCAGCCGTGTGGATGAGTCACGACCATTGCTTGATCAATTTGATCTCTGTGAAAGCCTGAAAGAATGTTTTCTTTCCATGTGACTCTCCTTAGGCACACTATAAATCATTGATCACTTTCCTCTGTGGCCCCATAATTCCCTTGATTAGTAAATTTGGGACACAACTGAGGTACATGATGTAACTCATGTACTGAGTTACAGTACAGGTTCTCCTATGTCCTGAGTTCTCACCGACTTTGAAAGTCTTGCCTTATTTCTTAAAGATACATGAATATACAATACTCCAAAATGAATGGGTGAATGAATGAATAAGTGAATGAATAGTACAGAAAGAAGCAAAGGGAAGAAAAGGACCAAAGAATCTATGAACTCAGGGGTCATAGCTCAGTATTAGGGTACTTGCTTGTCCTGCTAAAGATCCTTCATTATTGTAGAAAAAAAGAGAAAGAAATAATTTTTTTAAAAAAGAGAGAACTCTGAAATTCAAAACCTACCCTGATTCACATGTCTTTTTGAAAATTAATTTCATTTAATGATGAACAATATATGAAAACCAGGAAATGAAGGAAGGAAACGGTCAGAGTAGGGAAATATGGAAAGAGATATGCCATCTTTATACTGAAAGGACATGCTCAAATCTGGGACATAATTATAATGTATTATTTCAATACAAACTAAGAAATTACAAAAAACCCACTATACATAAATGAAAAATGATGACTTTTAGTTTTAATATATTTATTAAATATAAATATATTATATTTAATATATTAAAAATATGTAATAACAGCAAATAACATGATTTTATAAGATCAACATAAATTAGTGTTTTAAAATATCAGCAATAAAATGTAAAACCTCAAGAAAAAATGTAAATGAACATCTCATTTTTAAAGGGAAGACTAAACTGGAAAAAATACACAGCAAATCTTTCCTTATGAGAACAAAAGGTAAATAAATAGAAGAAAGATGCATTATAGGGAATAAGTATCCCTGAAAAAGAAACAAAAGCTGTGGAGGGCAGAAAAAAAAAATCTTTGCTGAGGACATAAAATTCATCCAAAAGAAAACATTTGGGAGGACAAGTAAAAAGAATAGAAGAAAATGGAAACAAAAGGTTTTGTAAATAAGGAAGATAAAAAGTGTTGAAAGAAGGAGAATAGGATAGCATGTCAATTATTACTAAACTCTCTTTAAAATAAAATTTTTAATAAAGGTAAGAAAAGAAAGAGACTAAAACAAAAATTTAAGTTTTCTTGAAATAAAGCAGTGATATTCAATCATGTGTTCAACCTTACATAACTATATCCATTAATCTGAGCAACAGATTTGATGATAAAAACAGACAATATATCAAGATTGTGAGTCAGATATTCTTCTTTTGAAAATCTATGACATGTATTGGTGTATGTTACCTTGCTTCTGTATTTGTTTCTGATTTTTTTTCTTGCTTTTGATTTTACTCTTCAAAATAAAATGAAATTAAAGTAAAACATAAAGAGGTAAGCTATAGCATGTACAAGTACAAATTCCCTGTGATGAATGTTATCATTATGTATAACAAAATATAGCAATAGAAAAGACCTCATACTGAAACAACATATGAGGTATCTCAGCATAATAAAGAATGGCGAGCAGGGAAATACATTCACCCTAAATTACTTGGCTTTAGAGTGAAAAACCTTCTGTGCTATAGGAAACAATAGCAAGTAACTCTCAATGGCCCAAAATTAACATATTAACAAATCTTTTTACAACAGTACTCTATGCCAAAAGAAGGGGGAACGTTGGATTTACAATATCCAAGTAAAGAAAATGAGAGTTCAATATTTTACATCCAGAAAAAATTATTTCTGTACATAAAGTGGACACCCAACCATTATCTCAGTGGGTGAAAGCTCACAAAACATTGATCCATGAATACCACTTTACAAATCTAATTGTAAAAATTAGCTTCAGAAATCAGCATTAGTAAGGAGATATCACAAAAACTGATAATAAATGTCACATCTAGTTGCTTATAAGGTTAGTAAGCAAGTGTTCACTTCAGTAGCATGTATACTAAAATTGGAACCTTACAGAGAAAATTAGGATGGCTCAAAGATATATCCAGGCTCATCTTGAACATTTTCTGCCCCAAACCTGGACCAGCTATTCTTTCAAAAGTCCTCAGTTTTCTCTAGTAGAAACCATATTTCAAGATCACCAGGTGAGTGCCAGGACTGCTCATTACTGAAATTTACTCACCATGTGTAAGGTGAGTAAATTAGTATAAAGAGGGGCAGTTCTACATTTAACAGCTCTAGCATGTAACATACGTAGTGTAACTCTTCTAAAAAATAACAGCTAATTAGGAGCGCACATGAAAAAGTATTCTGAACTATTTTCAATAATTACACTGGTACACGGGTTTGGGAGATAACTCAGCGGCATAAGTGCATGGTCCTGAGTTTGATCTCTGGTACAAAAAAAATTACATTGGCACAGTATTGTAGTTGTTCGATGATTCTTTTGTGTGTGATGTTAGCTGAAGTAAATGAGTAATTATGAAATAGGTTAATTCTACTATCCCTTATGTACTTGACATTGAGAGTTTTTCCTATGGGAGAAAAGAGATGAGTCAATATAATATGAAAAAGCTTTATGCAAGAAATAAATATCAACTTTGAGTTGGAATTACCCTTTGCATTCATGAGATGCCCATAGGTTCTATCCAATGAAGAGACTCCCTCATTTCAGTAATGAGCAGTCCTGGCACTTACCTGGTGATCTTGAAATATGGTTTCTACTAGAGAAAACTGAGGACTTTTGAAAGAATAGCTGGTCCAGGTTTGGGGCAGAAAATGTTCAAGATGAGCCTGGATACATCCATGAGCCTGTAATACATAATTACAGTTGATTAAAACCCACAAAATATATTTAAATCTATGACTTATGGTTACATATGATCCATATGCTTTGGATTTTATAGATAAAATACCAACTTTTATGTGTACATTTTATATAATATTTAAGTCAACTGGCTGTTCATTCTCTGAACATAGTAATAAACCAATTAAAACTAGTAAGTAAAGGAAAAGGCCTAAAAATGTATCCTGTCTTTCCTACAAAACTGGGAGACAAGAAAAATCTACCTTTATCCTTATAAGTAATAAATGAAAAATAAATGGTCACCATTTTTAGGCCTACCATGAATAAATGGATCTGGGCCATGAGTGCTAGTATAGTTGCCAAGAAAACAAAAACAGATCATGCACTCAAACAGCTATCTTTCATGGTCTTGCCAAAGGAATAGAACATAGGTCTGACCCAGCTGCCAATCTGAAAAGAATACAGGGGTTAGAAGCCAGAGAGGGATCACACCAGAAATGTGCATTTGGCAAAACTAGGACATAGGGAGGAAGGTCTGGATGTTATATACTCCAGGATCTTCAACAGATAAGCTGTAAGAAAAAAGCAAGCAGGAATAGGGAGATAGCCTGATAGTGTAAGAGCCTGCCTGGCAAGCTCAGGGACATAGGTTCAACCCCTGGTACCACATGCTCTGCCGGCGCCTCTGCCACCAGTTGTAGTGACACACATACTGTGTAGCAAGACCCTGTATCAAATAAATAAATAAATAATTTTTTAAAAAAGAGAAAAAATCAAGCAAACCTATACAGTATAAGAATGTGGAAAATGCCCATTTTTAAAGGAAGAAGTTATGCATATGCTAATCTGTGAAGATATCCAAGGAGGAGGAAAAATCCAAAGCCTGAAGAAATTCTTGAGACCTCCTAGAAAATAAGACTTACTGAAAAAAAAAAAAAAGTATTAGAGAAGCTAAAATGGAATTCATTTAAAAATATTTAGATCATACTGCTAATAGCAATAAGAATTTTCTAGAATAGATTATACATCCAATTTAAGAAATTAATAAAATTGGGAAGATTACTAAAGTTAAATTTAACCTAACTAATTTGAAAGCACGAATTTTAAAAGAAATACATAATTCTGCCATTAAAGGCTGAATGTTTTAGAATATCAGTAACATTGATAGAGGGCTGGCAAGATATTTCAGCAGACTAAGCGCCTGCTTAGGCAAGTGCAGGAACCGGGGTTCGATGTCCGGCACCACATGCTGCACTGACCCCGCCCCTGGGTGCAATAAACTGGCCACCAAGACCAGGTGTAGTGGCCCATGCCTATAATCCCAGAGCTCAGGAGTCTGAAAACAGGAGAATCACTACAAGTCCAAGCTGCAGAGTGAGACCTGTACCAAATACACTAAAGAAAAAAAAAATGACATTGATGAAGTATATAGTTATTCGATTCAAACAATTAATCATAGATATAGATTAATATGTGGTAAGGGAAAATAAATACAAGAACAAAAAAATCAAAGAGCATCCTATCCAATGACATTCTCAGCTAAATTAATATGCAAGAGAATTTTGAAATGGAAAACTTTCTGGGGATATAATTAACCAAACTAACTGCCTACAAAAAGAAGAAACAACCTAAGTAATTTACTAAATAATCTGAATAATTAGTACAGGAAAAAATGGAGGTACCTAATAAAGAGCTACTTTCCTTCAAAACCATGAGACCTAGAAAGTTGTACCAAGAGCCTTTACCTGACCTATAACAACAATAATAGTAATTCTTCAGCTAGTTAACCAGTTACAAATTACAAAAAAGAAGTATCTCATCTTTTTATGCATCAAGCATAATTCTGATGAAATTCAACAGATTGCACAAGAAACCTATAAACCAATCTTACAATTGTTAATGCAAATACCAAAAATATGCTCATGCACTAATAATGTATTTGAGCAATGTAAAGATGGCTTAATAGTGACAAAGATATTGTAACTCACTATGCCAATAGTGATCACTATATTTATCCCCATAGATCTTGGAAAGGCATTTAGTAAAATTTAATGTCTGGCCTACAAATAATTGAAGAAAACTGGTAATAAGGGAGATGAAAATACAAAATAGTAAAAAGTGCTACAAAAATGTTTAAGTACTTTCTTTGAAAAAGAATTTTACTCCCTACTGTAAGAAACTGAAAGAATAAATAAAACCTCAAAGGTACAATAGATATGGTAAAAGGGAAAGAAACTGAACATAAGGAATAAATAGTTGAGATGAGGGAAAATAGACAAGATAGAAAAAAGAAAAGAAGGGAAAAAAATCATATGAGTACATACACAGGAGAGCTAAGACAATTGTGCTACTAATTTCTTTTAGTTTTTTAAATGTAGTTAATGCTTAAAATTTTATATGCCAGTAACTGTAATCTGAGCAATTGCATTAAAGACAGTAATGTGTAATATAACAACCACTGTTGAATATCTTTCATTTTTTTAATGTGTATTTTTTTTTGTATGTACAGGGTCTCACTATGCAGTTCAGACTCATAGTGATACTCCTGCTTTCAGCCTCCCCAGCAGCTTGGATTACAGGCATATGCCACCATGCCCGGACTCCACTGACAGCTCAGCGTGCCCCAGTGGCAGGGCTGACACAGTATGTGGTGCCAGGGATTGAAACCCTGTGCTTGCCTAAGCAGGTGCTTAGTCTGCTGAGCTATCTTACTGGCCTTAAATGTGTATCATTTCTAGTGTCTTGTCTATTATTTTTAGACTCTCTTTAAGAGACAGTCTAACATAAATTTTGTAAAAATAAGGACAAAAACTTTCAAGGTTTATAGAAAGGAAGAATTAAAGCTTTAATTTTTGATCAATTTTATATGCTTATATCTGGTAGTCTGAGCAACAAGTTTGATGGCAACAGTATGTAATATAACAACCATTGATAGTTTCCTGTTCTTGTTTGAAATTCTGTAACATTTTTATTGTTTAATGGTGCTTTGCTCTTTTCTTTGTTCTTATTTGTTTCTGGGTTTTTCCTCTTTAAAATAAAAAATACTAATAAAAAGAATTTTAAATATTCCTAAGTGTCAGAAAGAAATCTTTGACACAGGGCAAGTCATACCATGTTCTTAGAAAGACTGAGGTTTATAAAAATGCCATATTCTAGTAAATTAACCTATAAATACAACATAAACCCACTAAAAATAGCAACACATTTTTTATAGAATCAGGCAAACTGATTTTAAAGTTCATACAGAAAAACAGGTATGAATACAAAAACTCTGAAAACTAAAAATTAAGACTTATTAGAGGGAAAAAGCATTTCAGCAAATTTTGTAATATATGATTACAGTCTCAAGAATTAAAACAATATGACACTTGCAGTTGAATAGATAGGTTATTGTACATACTAGAAAGTGAAGAAATAAATATACAGGAAACTATTTTTTGAGCTGATATTTCAAAGGTATAAGGAAAAATTAGTTTTAAATAAATGGAAAGGTAGCTAAGATACACATCAGAAAAACAAAGAATAAGCTATTCAGAAACTTTACTGGTTCAATACAAATTTCAGAAGATAAATGTTTAAATATAAACATCAAAATTTTAAAAATTTTATAAGAGGAAAACTTTCTTATAAAATTTGTGTGGGAAATACTTTTCTAGTTCTTAAAAATAAAATTGGTAGAATTTTAAAAATCTAAGGCAAAACCACTATAATCAAAGTTCTTTCTAATTAAAAATAAAATAGATATTTTTAAAAAAAATATTGTTAATTTATGTTTAAAATTGTGGATTAATTTCTTTAACATGCAAAGAGCTCCTAGAAATCAAAAAGAAAAAGATCAGTGTTCCAATCTGTAAAAAGTGGCAAAGTTCAAAAAAACACTTAATAA
Organism: Octodon degus; assembly: GCF_000260255.1. Lineage (NCBI taxonomy): Eukaryota > Metazoa > Chordata > Mammalia > Rodentia > Octodontidae > Octodon > Octodon degus. Next base: position 1,796,038 of record NW_004524710.1, on the reverse strand, counting down.
TTTTTTTTCTCAAAAAGCATAAAGAAATATTTAACTCTATGCATAATGACTTAAATTTTGGGAGTTGGGGAGATAGCTCGGTAGAATAAGTACTTACCTGGCAAGTGTAAGGGCCTGAGTTCAATCCCTGGTTCCACAAAAAAGAAAAAAAAAAAAAAAGACTTAAATTTTTAATTATAGCAAAGAACAACATTTTATGTATCAGGCTGTTGTCTTACGTCAAAAAGTTTGATAAAACATTCTACTGGCATAGATGTGGGAAAACACACCCAGTGAGATATTGCTGGCAAATGTGTAATTAGTTCAACTTTTGTAAAGACCAATTTGTCAACACGTTAGTAAGGTAGACATCTATATACTTTTGGACCCGAGTTTTGTCCCAGATCTAATACTTTGCAGCTGGGTGCCATTCACAATGTCATTTTACTTGCCTGAGTTTTGCTTTTCTCCTGTGTAAAGTGGGAACCATATTGCTTGCCTTGGTTTTCCAGAGTTTGAGAAAAGTCAAAGGAAAACATTATACAAAAGTGGTTATAAAACATAGCACACCAGAAATGTGCCATTAACAATGTCAGAAGTATTGGTGAAGTACTAGATTTCCATCTCCTGCTTCATGTACAAATTGGTCAATAATTTCAACAAAACAGTCAGGGTCTTAAAAAGCAATGGGACAATAAAGTCTTATCTTCCATTCTTATTTCCACTTGGAAAACAGTAAAAAGGAAGAACAAGTTAGAATTCTACTGGAATGTTCCAAGAGGAAAAACAATTGCACGCTAGGAGGTTCAGGGCCTTACGCTCTCCTAAAGCCAGACATTACTTCCATCAGCCACACCCAACCCTTCTCATGCCTTTCTACCAGGGCCAGTTCATTTCATTACACAAACTGGTTGCACTGTAAAACCCAGCACTTTCAGTATATCCGCTTTGCTGGCCATACTCAGAAAAAAATCTGAATAGACTCAATGCCCCACCTAGAGCTTCTCTGACATTTTTCCCTCCCCAATCCATCCCCATCACACACATATGCACATGCACGTGTGCACGCACTTACCTAGATATTTTTAAAACTATGCATAGAGTTACCAGAGAAGATGCTGAAACTATGAAATAATAATAGCTAGATCAGCAGAAATGTGCTGCTGGAGCTCAGCGCTGCTTATAAAACAATATATCGTTTCAACAAAAACAAGGCCAAAAGATCAAAAATAGTTCTGCGTTGGTGTCCAAAAAGCTCCATTTTTAAGAAATAGTTTCAAAATATTTTTTTCTCTTCACATCTGAGGCAACAAACCAGACAGGGTAAGCATCTGGATTCCCCTCACCTTGGCCAGCTTGCTGGCTGGCTGGCTCTTGCTGTTTTGGGGCCTCGAGATCTTTCAAAATATTTAAAGTGGAAAACCTAGCCATCACAAGTGCTCAGGAAATTCATTCACTTAAGGTCATGGACCAGTGCACTCCTATCTGCTTCAGCACTCAGCAGGGTGTCTCCAAATATCTCCAGGGGTGTTGCAAAATGCTAAAAATAAACGGGAAAAGAAACACATTTAATTGGTTCAAGTTTTTCCTTTAATTTATTTATACCATACAAAGGCCTTTAGGGGAACCCAGGATGGGTTAAAAAAAAAAAAGTCAGCCATCACAAATATCACAGAAGTTTGGAGGTTGTTGCTTCAGGCCTCCAGCAGATAATTAAGTGATATAGTTATGATGATTACAGTGTGGCCCATGACTGATACACTACCTGGATTCAAACCTCAGTTTCAGCACAGGCCACATGATTTCCATTATTAACCCCTGTTTTTTTCTACATCATAGTTAGTGTGAAAACGTAAAGGAATTAACCCTGGAAAGTGCTGAGCTCAATGCTTAGGATATACAAACATTCAGTGAATGGTGACTGATATTTTCATTGATCTTATTGGTACTGCAACTAATAATAATTACTTATTAAAGTAAACAAAAGTTACTACATGGTACTTGAACCCCTGGGAAGAACTATGATTTTTCAATAAGCACACACTCTGGCATTTTACTGCCATAGAGACATTTGGTCACTATGGGGAAGCTCTTTCTCCAGACACCAAGGACTATGTAGCTGCCTGTCTTAAATTCAGCAGCTCTGCTTCTGAGCCTGGACTGTCAATACGTGCTTCAAAACTATGCAAGAAAGCAGGCCAAAATGATGTCTTCCATCTTGCAGTGAAGGATGCTGATGGGTTGGTATGCTACATTCGATTTTTATTAGACTGGCTCCCCTCTTCCTGCATTCCATCGCGTGTGTGAGCTTCAGCAGACGGGTGGGCAATGTAGGAGTCGCACGGAACACACTGCTTCATTTTGATGTCTTCACACTTCAGACAGATGAAAAGAATAGTCTTCAAACTGGCCCATCGCTGTAGACTGTGTCTTCAGCAGAACATACTTCATTTTTTCCAGGAGGACGACCAAATGACCTGTTGGTAAATGTTTTAGGGAACAGATCATAGCAAGAAGAAAACTGGAGGCATATTTGCGTTTATGGAGATACCTAATTTTCCATCACTGAGAGATGTTCTTCTTTATCTCCATGGATGTTATTCATCAAGGCATCTTGACACTATTTACTGGAAAGTAATGGCTCTGTTTACCAGAAAACTAGCTTAATCTGCTACTCATTGTCTTCATCAGTTAAATAAAACTGACCTTTCATCTTTAGCATTGTGCTTCCAACAAAATCCTGCCAAAATCACTAATGATCTGTATTCCTCAGACAGCTGCAAGACATTCTCCATGAGCTGAGGAATGGTGGGATCACCCTATTTGGAGATAGAAGGGCCCAGCCTTGTAGGCCGCAGCAACAGGTTGCAATTTCAGCCAAGCCAGCAGAAGGCAGAGAAGAGCATCAGTGAAGGTAAAAGGCTTGGCAAAGAGAATTCCCAAACCTGCTAGAGGACCCCTCAATCAAAGCACTGAGTCCTGAAGACCGAATCAACAGATCTCAGAACCAAAGGGAAAATTAACACCCATTGACATAAGCAAGTCCCTTAGTTTCACACAGAGAATTATCGCAGATAACATCTTCAGTCATCAAGAGTAGCTGAACACCTTCCAGTCATTCCTTTCATGTTGCATGCTACCAATACACTACATTGTTCTGTCTCACTGCTCACTGTAATAAAGGTACACATGCGGATTTATATTTAATCTAATTTACTTTTAGAAGACCAAGGTTTACAAATTCATAGGTTACAAGGATGCTCATTCTCAAACGAGATCTAAAACCTAAAACATAGTATCACCATTCTCATCCAATTCAACAAAATTACTGAAGCAAAAACACAATGCATTGGAAAGGCCAGGACTCAAATCTTGAGCTTTTGCCAGCTGTTTTTGTTCACTGTCTGTCCATCTATCTGATCTTTCCAAAGTAGCTCTACTATAGTATTCCTTTGAGAAACCATCCCATCCTATCTCTATGCATTTTAATGGTAGCAACGTATTTAATGCAAAAATGCTCAGTGCAATAAAAATTTGGGGGAAACTAAGTGTTAGGTATGCAATGGAAGAATAAAGAAAATACAGGCTATCCATTTACCCTAAAGTCCTCTAGTATAATCTGATATCATAAATGATGATTATTTTTATTTTATGTTTTAATTTTCTTTGTATTTTAGGGAAGGGTCTACAGGGTGTTCAGGGTCTCACTACTAGATTGGACTCAGTGATTCACCTGTTTACAGCCTCTCAAGAGCTGGGATCACAGGCACGTGCCATCATGCCCAGCCTTAATTGCCATCTCAGTGTGCCCTGGGGGTGGGGCTAGCACTATTTTTTTTATTTTAAAAGGATGACTAATAATCCATTGAGTATATGGGCCATGTTTTATTTATCCATGGGTCCACTGATGGACACGTACATCCTGACCTTCAATCTGAGCACAGTTTTACATACTGGTCAAGTGTCTTTTTTAGGGAAATGTTTATACAGGCCCCCCTTGCCACTTTAATTTGATTATTTCTTTTTTTTCTTTTCATTTTAGTTATTTCTTCATTTACTGTTGAGTCACATCCCTTATGTATTTTAGATATTAACCTTTCATCAGATACATTGTGTGCAAAGTCTGTCTTCTAGTTCATCAACTGCTTTGGGGTTATTTTTGAGTTTTTTGTTGTTCTCTTTCCTTTTCCAAAGTTTCTAAAAATATAATCAGATGCTCTTTAGTTTATCTTTGCCTTTGTTGCCTGAGATTTTGATGTTGCATATAAAATATTGCAAGGACAAAAATCTAGGAGGCTTCCCCCCATGTTTCTTCTAGGAATTTTATGTTTCAAGTTTTATGAATAGATGGGCTGGGGAGATAGCTCAGTAGAATAAGTACTTGCCTGGCAAGTACAGGGTCCTGAGTTCAATCCCCAGTACCACAAAAAAAAAAATCTGGGGCTGGGGAGACAGCTCAGTGCTTCGCTGGCAAGAATAAGTGCTTCGCTGGCAAGCACAAGGCCTGAGTTCAATCCCCGGTTCCACCAAAAAAATTAAAAAGTTTTATGAGTAGTCTTTAATCCGTGTCAAGTTGATTTTTCTGTAGGTATGTACATATTCATATATGCAGGGTGTATAAAGTATATTATAAACATACTGTATAAGTACAGTATAACATATACATAAAGTACATATAACATACTGTATATGTATATAGTAAGTATAAGTATAGTTGGTAAGCATATACTACATAAAATGAAGAAAATGTTTAGCAACAGTCTTATCTTTTTCTTTTTCTAAAATAAACGTTACCACATGTAGTATAATTATAGGAATTTTTAAAATATGTTTCTCAAAGAATGTATAATAGCATTTAATTCTATTATTTAATTTCTGCATAAATAACCAACAAAGTATTTTTTTGCTGTTTATGGCCAAATTAAGATGATTCTCATCTTCATATTCATGAATGATCATCAGAATGCTAGATATCACCATGTCAAAACTAAATCAAATATATTTAGTAACGGTATCATAATATTTTTATACTGAAAGTTTGCCTTTGATTTCTATTTGTATGTTTTTAAAATTATATTTCAATATAGATATTTAATATTTTTGTTTTGTTTTTCACATAGCGTCTTGCCAGGCAGTTCAGGCTCACCTTGAACTCACTATGTAGGGTAGGCTGGCCTTGAACTCATAGCAATCTTAGTGCCTCAGCTTCCTGAGTGCTGGGATAAATTCCTGTAGTAACATTTTTTAATGTGTATTTCAAATTTCTTTGTTTTTACTAAACACACCTGAAAAGTGTTGCCACATTTTACACTGACTCTCATTCTTTGGTGGTTTATTTCTATTTCCCCAAAGCTTGCAATGTATAGTTATATACAATACCAAATAGTGTATAGTTAAATAAATACCAAATAGTTACTGGCAGAATGAAATGATCTAGTAATGTAGTCATCAGTTTGATTGTATGGAATAACTGAGGTAGAAAGAGTTTTCAAATCTTTTTGTGTATGATGTCTTTAAAAAGTTTAAACTTTATACTGAGTAGTGAAATTTCCAATAAGTCACACTGAATAACATTCAAATTATACAACCACATTCTTGGAGCAGCGAAAAGTATGCTAAGTTTAATAAATTCTACTTTCATACTACGTTTTAACTTTAAAAATGGAATTATATGACATCCATATTAAAATATTGTGCAGAATTTAAGAGTATGCATGGTCCATATGTACTAACATAGAACAATCTCCATGACTATTATAAAGAGAAAGAACAAACTGAAAAATAATATACGTACCTTGATCTAACTTATGTAAGTGTATCATATGCACATAAACATGCATGCAAGTGCACAAAAATTGCCTCAAGATACACATTATGTTAATCAGCTTTCCATCACTAAGACAAATGCCTAAGAAAGTCAACCCAAAGGAGAAAGTTTTATTTGAGCTCACAGTTTCAGAAGATTTACTCCATGTCAGTTGGCCTGGTGGCTTTGGTGATAGTAACCGAAGTGTGTTGCAGAGCAAAGACACTCACCTCCTGGCAGCCAAGAAGAGGACAGAGAGACAGAAGCAGAGAGAGAAAGAGGCACACAGAATGAGAGGATCAAAGAGGGAGAGGGAGAAGGACAGACAGTGAAAAATTCTCCTCAAGCGTGAATCCTAATGACCAAGTTCCCTCCAACTAGGCCCTACCTTTTGCAGGTTTCATTGCTCCCCACAGACCATTAAATTATGAATCTGTAGTCAGATTAATCCATTCGTACATGATGTTAAAGTGCTTGCAATTCAGTCACCTCTGCCTCTGGGGACCAGTGAGATTTTTAGGGCATTTAAGATCCAAATCATAAGATGGGTTAAGCAGATAATGATGATTACTTCTGAGGAGAGGCATATGAACAGAGGAGAAAGAGAATATTAGCTTAAATTATACTATTCTTTATTATTTGAATTTTGACAGTAAGTATACCATGATGAACTAAATATATAACATTTAAAATTAATTCTATAAAAAACATATATCATCAAAAGTAAGGCCTTTGTATAGAGTTGAATTGGCCTTAAATTTTGGAAAATATTTCATTACTAGCAGCAGTGTCTTTTAATGAATTTGTGAACCCAGAAGTCCTGTTCTCTTCAAAAACTGATCATCTAAAAATGCAACTTTTCAAGATATCTTCATTGATGAGATACTCTTCTATTTATTTCCAGTAACTCAAATAGAATTCATATTCTCCTTACTTTAATTCCTGTCTAATCACTCCCACCCCAAAATAACCTTTGTGTAAGATGCTTCCTTACAGATTTCTAAGTATATGTACGAAAATTCAAAATATGTATAGTTTTGTTGCATCTCTGATTGTACAGGTGGGTGTCATACATCTGTTCCCTGGGCTCTCAAACTTCAGGAAGCATAGCAAACATATCAACCTCTCTAAGTAGTCCTCTGAAAACCTCTCACATCAAAGAAATCATGTCTTCAGCATTGAACTGCAAAATTTTAATTCTTTCATGGCTTTGAACTGGGTAACTCAAGAGTCATAGAACTTATTACCTCAATCAAAGTTAAAAAATAAATTGCATTTATTTTTATATTCAGTTTACCAAATTTCTTCACCTAATTGCTTTTCATAAATATCCCACATATAGCTACTTTGCATAGCTACCTTGTTAGTATTAAGTATTTCCATTTCTTTCTCTTGGATTCTTAAAACTAAAATCACTTTTGCTATAAATATTAACTTTGCCTTCCAAATACTTTTTTTCACCTTTGCTACAATCTCTAGTAAAAAGTTTAGCATTTCAATGATAGTATATATCCTTATGATTTTTACATATACTTCTAATACTTTATCTTCAGTATGATATTTGCTCTAGATTTCTGTTAAATGCTCTTTAAAAATCACTTTAAAACTCTTGTACCAACTCCGTGCAAGGATTATCATCATTATGTACTGCAAATGAACCATTAAACACACTGTTAAAATAAAATATTAAAATTAGTTCTATTTCTAGATGTCTTAAGCAGTGTACTAATGTACTAATCTTCCTCTCCTTCTCCTCCTCCTCCTTCTCCTCCCCCTCCTCCTCCTCCTCCTCTTTCTTCTTATCCTCCTTCTCTTTCTCCTCCTCCTCTTCTTCTTCCTTCTTTTGGTGCTGCTATTGATCAAATCTAGGGCCTTTTGCATGCTAGGCAAACACCCTATCTCCTTAGCCATTTCTTACCATTTTTAGTACTAAAACTTGACCAACTTTAGTTTTTCTGTTGTCCTTATTTATAAATTTTTCTTACTTCTTTTGTACCATCTACATCTTCCATTAAATTGTTTCATTTAACTTCAAACAATATACTACATAAAAAATTTAAATAGTCTAACACTGGCTCACTTTTCTTAGTTTTTATGAACTCTTACTCTTTTCCTAATTGTGTTTAAGTCATCTACTCTTACATTTACAAAAGATTGTCATATGCAATTTTTTAAGATTACCTGTACTTCATTAGTGAGTCTTTCAAAATTCTGTTCTATTTTAACTCTACTTTGTTACTAATTTCAAATTTTTATGTATTGGAAAATCACTTAACTTATTTTCAGTCATTATTTTAGAGTACTTGACATTCTGGTTAAAATTTTTCTCTGGCTACAATTTCATCTCAATTCTACAGGTTTTACTATGAAATTGACTTTCAATTTAAAAGTGTATAGTTTAAGCATATAGTCTTACAAGTTTTAATGTGTAGTTTTTTATACAGTTTTAGCATATAGTTTTTGCTATCCATTTTAGATAAATGTTGATTTTATTACAATGAGTTTACCTGTTATAATTTCTGATTTTAGGCTAGTATTTCTTTTATGATTTAATATGTGATCCGTGCATTTATTTGTGATTTTCTAAATGTATTTGGGGAGAAAGCTGCTTATTTTCTTTATTAGAAATTTGATTAATAATAGAAATGTGTAAAATCAGGATTCTGTATTTGGCTACTCAAGTTCCAAGATTAATTTTGGCCAAATCTACTAACAGAGGTATTAATATCTTCCAAAATAATGTGGATGTTTCAGCTGCTGTTTGTACACTTTTCACACATGTCACCTTATGCTTGACACACTGATGTATTTAGACACATATTGGTGGCTCTTGTTCTTTGTGTGTGTGTGTGTGTGTGTGTGTGTGTGTGTGTGTGTGTATGAGAATCAAATCAGTACCTCACACATACTAGGCAAATGATTTAATACCCATTTATACTCTCAGCCCCTTAGATTATTTTTTTGATCTTGTTCTTTTAACATCCACATTTTTACTTATTTCTTGGCTCATTATTTTTCATGTATTTTGCTTTCCTTTGGGATTATTAGATTTGTTGGAATGCCTTGCCATTAATATTCTTGGAGGAATTTTGCAGATAAAAAGTCTCTTGAATTATCAAAATCCAACTCCACTCCCATAATTCCTTGCCCAATCTCCCTATTCCAATTCCTATTTCTCAGAGACAAATGCCTTCAACATTTTAGGATTTTCCTTTTTCATGCAACCATACACTTTTAAATATATGTTGATATTAACTGTCCCTGATTTTTAAAATTAAGCCATTAAATTTGTATTATGGACTATGAGGCTTTAGTTAACCTACCACTACCCTGCATCCTGGCATGTACTTCCCCTCCCTTACCTCTTAATAGAATTAGATCACAAATTTTAGTTACATCAATATTCAGTGTTTACCTGACTAAGATTATGTCAATATTTTTCTTGATCAGGCTATTGAAAGATACCACAGTCTCTTCCATTTAAGCACTAATTCTATTGTGGGCTCATGTATCTCCTGGCTTACCACCCAAGGAATCTCTTTGAATTTATAAAGTTCTCTCATCTAGAATCATCCCTACTCAAGGCTACAAACCCCAAGCTTTCCCTACTTTCTTTACAACCTAGAAAAGGATGACTTACCAAGGACAGTCACTCTTTCTTGGAAACTAGTGCTGTGAGCAAATCTGGGGCATTTTTGCATAGAATCAATTCTTTTTTGTTTTATCTGGGATTTATAATAGAAAGAGATCTACTTAACACGCTGAACATAAATATCTAATGAAGCTTACTAAAGAACCTCAAACATGTGATGCAAATGTGTGGTTAGCTTTATTCAACAAGGTCTCCTTCTTGTAGAGCAGGCAAATATTCTTTAGAAATGGCAGCTGGGTCCAAGTCTTCATTATGATGTGACTCTATCCTTTCATTAGGTATGTTGCACGTAACACGGACTTTCTTGTTGTGAACTTAGTGTCCAGGATCATAACACACAGTTTTGTTTCTATCATGGTGCACCATTTATAGTCCTCTCCTAAAAGACAAACATGACAGAATAGAAGAGGAGGCACCTTGCAGCTACTCAGAGAAAATCAGCTAAAGCACAGGTAACTGAAAGATAGGGAGGGACATACATTTTAATGTCAAAGTCAATGTGAAATAAGAGACTTATAGGTCAAACAAAACAAAGACATAAGACTTTATAAAACAGTGATCCAGCCCACAGAACTTCCAGTGGCACTGCTGTGGGAATACCAAGCAAAAATCACCATGTGTGAAGCTCCAATAAGTTGACAGACCACAAAAGTGTGGCTAACTCCAGACACACAGGATAAATTTTGGATATAAGGCTTCTTGCCTCTTTTATCTTTCTTCACACAGAAGATGATGCAGAGAGGAAGCAAACTTCACTGGCAGAAACAGAAGCAAGAGATCAGAAAACTAGTTTCCCCAAACAGGTTGCCAGCTTTTTTTATATTGTGGGCACTAGTGTCTAACTGGAACCCTTAGTGACAGCGAGGTGAAGGACCACAGCAGAGGCAGTAAACCACCCTTCCTGCCCTGTGAACAATGACTTGATAGGGGGATGTAACCACAGGATTTATACAGCCCTGAGAGGTTGGTACTCAACCTGCTGGAGAGGAGGTACAAGGATATTGAACAGCCTGAGGTTGTCTCTTGGACAGCATCAGTACCACTCCCTACCCTGCAGGAAGTGGCAGGATAGAGACAGATGTACCAGTGAAGTGGAACAGAGGAGGACCAAGGAGGAGGAGTAGCCAACTGTACACTGGATTGGGACAGCCCTGAGTTGGCCCTGTCTGAGGGTGCCACAACAGCTGGGAAAGCAATGCAGAGACAAACAGGGAAAGGAGTGGGCAGACAGTTGAGGGACATGCAGAAAGTTATTGGCTGAAGACTCCAGTTCCAGCCCCCACATCCGGAGGCCAAGATAAGCCCCATACCAGCACTAATTCTACATCAGACTTGGCAGGGTTGCCCAACATTTGGACTCTGACTTAGACAGTGTCACAGAACTCTGGCCACTGGAGGAATTTTTTTAAATACAAAATAGAAAAAAAAAAGCATTAGAAATGATACAAAATTTCATTAAACAAAGTAAGAGGAATTCATTAATTGCTGCTATATTACATGATGTTATGTTCAGACATAAACCTGAAAAAATGGTTTTAAAAAAAGACACCAACAAAAAAGTTATAAGAAATTAAAAACAACAAAAAAAAGAATTGAAAGAAAGACTTTAAGCATTAACTGGTAGATTCCAAAGGAATTTTATTATCCTTTTCTTTCATTTTTATTTTTCTATCTAAACTTGCTTAGGTTTTTAACTTCATTTTTCTTCTGTTCTACTAATGTTTTTCTCATTTTCCTTAACTATCTTGATTTTATGCTATTTTCATATTAGTGAACATTGTCCCTAGTCTTTCTGATCATCACTTTGATGATCCTTTGCTTTCTGCTTCATTCTTTACCTCCTATCTTCTGCTCCAGTTTCCCAAAGCTCGCATGATTATCCCTTATCCTCCAGCATGTTGCAACTATATTTCCCATCATTTATCTGTTTTGTCCTATATCCCTTTTAAATTTCCCCACCACAGTATAAAATCACCCTACTAAGGGAAAACTCTTTGCATACAAGTTCATGATTTATTTTGGATTTTGTTATATTTTTTAGATCTTGCTGTTATGGTTAAAGGTACCAAATTAATTGTTAGCAAAGTATGCCAGTTTCTAGGCTGCCTATGCTATTGTTGTTGCTAATGGTACTATAGCTGGGATGTCATACCAGTTGTAATTAGTTGTTCTCCCTTGTATGACAACTGTGATTGTCTGTGATCAAAATCAATACCATAGACCAGTATGAAAGACTAGGTACAGAGCTATATAGATAGCAACATCTCATAATTGCTCATTTGGGAAGGTAAGATCTTGGGACAGACATAGATACTAAGAACTACCTACACTATAAGATATCTCTGAGGAGTAGACATTTACTAAAGAACAGTCATTTGCTGAAGAAACCTCAGTAACAGTGATTAAGCTTAGCTTCATAAGAAATTAACAAGCATCAACATAGAAAACTGAATAAAATTTCAAAACATTTGAAAAGATAAGGCACAAAAGTAAAATGCAACCCAGAGTTTCAGCCCATCCAGGCCAAGACCAGGGCACAAAAAATGGAAGAACTTGGAAGTGGCCACCTGAATATTCTGAATAATAGTAGAAAAGTAAAAAATATAGATGATTGAGAATATAGAACAACTAATTTCAGATTTAAAAAAAAATCAAACTGAAGGACTTGCTCAATAAATCTAGAGTAGACACAGGTTAAAAAATAAAGGAAGAATTTACAAAACGATGGAAATCATGAATGCTTAATATAGGAAGGAAATGGAATCTATGAAACAGATTCAAATAGATATCCAGGATATTAAAAATTCCATTGAAAATATGTAACTATCTTAAAGAAGGAAAGTATCAAATATCAAATCTAGAAGACAGGGTTGTAGTTACTGAACATGAAGGATATCTTTAAAATACCAAAGGACCATAAAACATCAATCTAATTGCTGAAAGATGATGCAAAGAAGAACACAAGATTGATTGGAGTCAAAGAGGAAGCCAGCAAAATGGTAAAGTGCCATAAAAACCTGTTCACATAAATAATGTCAGAAATCTTGCCAAACAAGAAAAAAAAAGAAAATTAACATACACATAAGTGAGGCATATAGAATTCCAATTAGTAATGATCAATATAATACACAGGAAGGCATGTAATATACACTAAGGCATGCAAATGCCAATTAACAAAGACCAATATACACCAAGGCAAATAATAGTGAAGATTCCAGGAAGTAAGCACCAAGACAGAATATTAAAAACATCCCGTCAGAGAAAAAACAAATCACCTATAAGGGAAAGCTCATCAGAATCACAGCAGTTATCTCAACACAAACCCTCAAATCAAGGAAAGCTTGGAGTGAAGGATTTCAAGACATAAAGGTAAAACAATCTTCAATCCTGATTGATATACCATGCAAAACTATACCTCAAAAGCAATGAAAATAAGATACTTCTATGACAAAGAACAACTGAAGAAACTCATAACCATGAAAACAGCTGTACAAAATGTTTAAAGGACATTTTAATTTTTAAACTGTATTTGGTTATTACAGGTTCTCACTACACAGTGAGAACTACAGGTTCTACTACTCGAGCTCATGGTGATCCTAATGTTTTCAGCCTCTCCAGCACTGGGATTATAGGCATGTGCCACTACAACCAGACTCTGGCCAGCTCAGCCCACCCTGGGGGCAGGGCTGGAATGGCAAGTGGTGCAAGATATTGAACTGTGGTCCCTGTATCTGCCTAAGCTTGAGTAAGCTGTGCTTTAGTCCTCTAAGCCATCTCACCAGCCCTGAAGAACATTTTAGAAAGCAATAGCAAATACAATTCCAAGAACACCAATAAAGGAAACCACCAGGGAGGGAAGGCAATTAAACAAAGAAGAAATACAGGAAAGTGATGATAGGAAAACAATATGACATATATATAT
>NW_004524710.1:1760507-1774599 GCF_000260255.1 Octodon degus | reverse complement strand
AAAAAAAAGAAAAGATGACCATTAAATTGAGATTAACTATAAAATAAAAGAAACACATTTAACTCAAAAAGAAATGTATACACTGAAATTCAAAGGATGGAAAACAATATTCCATTATAGAGGGAACCTTGAAAAAAATTAGGGGAGGCTATTCCATTTGCAGAAAATTTGAACTTCAAAGCAAGTAGGATCAGAAGAGAAAAAGAAGTTCACTACATATTTGTTAAGGGAAGACTCCAAAAAGAAGAGATAAGTCATAAATATATAAACATCTAACAATATAAAATTAATATTCAAGGACATGAAAAATCAAAAATAAACAATTGTAATGGAGGACCTTAATATTCCACTGTCACAAATAAATGGATCAATTGGACAAAATAATCAACAAAAATATCAGACCTAAAACAAACCTATGAAAAAATGGATTTAGTAGATGCCTACAGAGTGTTCCATTCCACAGCATTAGAATACATAGTCTTTTAAGATATACATGGAATGTTCTCCAAAATAAATCACATATTATCCCATAAACATGCTTAAGTAAATGCAAAGCAATGGAAATAATCTCATGTATATTATCAGACTGTAGTGAAATGAAATTAGAAATCAGTGACAAAAGAAACCACAAAAACTCCACAAACACATGGAAATTATATAATATCATACTGAACAGCCAAGGCTAACAAGTGAAATTAAATAAGAAATTAAATATGCTCTATAATTAAACGATAATGCAGATACAATATGCTCAAACTTAGATGTCATAGTAGCAATTCTAAGAGGAAATTTTATAGCAGTCAATTCTTATATCAGGAGAACAGAAACAGCTCAAAAAAATAATCTAATATTGAACCTCAAACTTCTAGAAAAATAAGAACAAGCTTTGGGTTTGCCAAATGCTCATATGATGGGGGCCACTATAAAGATCTGGGTAGAAATGAATTGAGATCAAAAAATCAATCAATAGAAGCATTAATTTATTGAAAATTCAAGTAAAACTGATAAACTCTGAGCCAACATCACAAAAAGGAAAGAAAATATTCAACTCTGTGCACTTAGAAATGAAAATGGTGAAATCATAATAGAACCTGTGGAAATACAGAATATCATCAACACCTACTTCAAGAATCTTTACTAAAATAGAAAAACAGGAGAAATGCATATATTCCTAGATATATATGTTACCAAAATTTAATCAAGAAAATATAAAAATTATAAATTACCCAATATCAGTCAATGAAATTGAAAATGTAATTTAAAAACCTTACCAACACAGTAAAGTCCAGATCTTGATGGGTTCACTGATGAATTCTAATACAAATTCAACACAGATCAATTTTGATTAGTCTTCAAACTCTTTAATGAAATTTTAAGGGAAGTAACACTCCCAAAGTATTACTGGAAGTATTGTCTTGACTGTAAATCAGAGAAAACTCCAACTATAAAAGAGGACTACAGGCTAATCTCCCTAATGAATACAGATGCAAAAATCCTAAATGCAACACTAGCAAGGAGAATTCAGTAAATCATCAAGAAGATTATACACCATGACCAAGCAAGATTCATCCCAAGTGTGCAGAGGTGGCTCAACATATGCAAATCAATAATTGTAATACACCATATCAACAGAACCAAACACAAACATCACATGACCATCTCAATAAATTTAGAAAAAGCATTTGACAAAGTCCAACATCCATTCGTAATAAAAAAGTTACTGAAAATAGGGATAGATGGTTTTTATCTCACTTTGATAAATACTATCTATGCCAAACCAAGAGCCAACATCGCACTAAACAGCCTAAAACTAAAAATTTTCACTTTATGGAGATTTTTACCAAGATGGTGCCAAAGGCGAAGAAGAAAGCCCCTGCTCCTTCCAAAGATGAAAGCAAAGCAAAAGCTCTGAAGGCCATGCTGAAAGGCATGCACAGCCACAAAAAGAAGATAAAAACATCACCCACCTTCCACCATCCCAAGACACTGCAGCTCCAGAGGCAGCCCAAATATCCTCAAAAGAGCACCCCCAGGAGAAACAAGCTTGACCAACTTGCCATCATAAAGTTCTCCTGACCACAGAGTCAGCCATAAAAAAAGATCAAGGACAACAACACACTCATATTCATTGTGAAAGTCAAAGCCATTGATGTTGCTAAGGTCAATACCCTAATCAGGCCTGATAGAGATAAGAAGGCATATGTTCAACTGGTTCCTGATTACGATGCATTGGATGTTGCCAACGAAGTTGGAATCATCTAAATTAAGTCCAACTGGCTAATTCTAAATACATACTTTTTTCCACATAAAAATAATAAATAAATAAAAATGTTCACTCTAAATCAGGAACAATATAGGGATATCCACTATCTCCTCTCCTGTTCAATACAGTTCTAGAAACATTAACCAGAGAAATTAGACAAAAACATTAAAAGAAATAAAGGCAGGAAAGGAAAAAGTTAAATTATTATTATTATTTGTGGATGACATGATTCTCTACATAGAAAATCCCCAAAACTCCAAACGACTTGTAGATCTAATAACCAACTTTAGTCACATAGCTGGATACAAAGTTAACACTCTAACATCAGTGACAAGAGGTTGAGACAGGAGCATCGCTCTGAGTTTGAGACTATCTGGAAGCAACAAAAGTGAGCATAAGGCAAGACCCTATCTCTAAATAAACAAATAAATAAACAAATAAATAAAATCAGTAGCATTCCTGTACACAAAAATCTCACTGAGAGAGAAATTAGAGAAACAACTACTTTCACCATAGCATCATATAAAATAAAATACTTAGATATCGATCTAACAATACATTTAAAATATCTATGCACTGAAAACTACAGTACTTTGCAAAAGATCAAAGAGGATGTCAGAAAATTAAAGAACATCCCTTGCTTAAGGATAGGAAGAACTGACATAGTGAAAATGGCCATACTCTCAAAATTGTTACACAGATTTAACCAAATCTCAAAAACAAAACAAAACAAAACAAAACAAAAAACAAACAAACAAAAACAACTTTAGAATACCTCACAGAACTAACTAAAATATTCCTAAAATTTATTTGGAATCAGAGGAGACCTAGAATTGAAAAACAATTCTGGATTTCTGTAGTAAGGAGGATTATTTTATATCATTTAGCTTTTAATGTATGAATTTCTTTTTGGGTTGAATGTGTTTCTTGAGTGCAGCATATTGTTGGATCTTGTTTCTTGTTCCATTCTGCTAGTCTTCTTTTGATTTGTAAATTGAGACTATTTTCATTGATAGTTATAATTGATATGTATTGACTTATCTTTTCAGGTTATTTTCCTGTTGCTTTTCTGTCTTTCTCCTCTGTTTAATTGTTTGCCCTGGATGGCAGCTTCTTTCTATTGGTGTTCTTATGCTTGTGGTCTTTGTTACCTCTTTCTAATATATTCTTTAGAACATTTTAAAGAGCTGGTTTGGTGGTCATGAGTTTCTTCATTTGTTCTATTTTTAAGAGGAAAACAAAAATTAGAACAAATAAACACAAAGACAGAAACAAAGCAATATAAGACAGTACAAATGCTGTAGAATTTCAGAGAAAGAATGGAATAGTAACATTGGTTGCTATATTACATATTGTTATTGTCACCTTTGTTGATCAGACTACCAGCTATAGATCTTCACTTTTTCTTTGTCATAGAATTATCTTATTTATACATTGACTTTAAGAGATAGTTTTTAATGGTATATCAAACAGGGTTGAAGATTGTTTTGTTTCATGGCTTGAAATGCCTCACTCCAAGGTTTTCTTGATTGAGGGTTTGTGTTGAGACGTCTGTTATAATTCTGATGGGTTTGCCTTCATAGCTGATTTGTTTCTTTTTTAGCTGCTTTTAATATTTTGTAGGGTGCTCATGAGCTCAGGTGTTTAAGTGCCTGCTGAAACAAAGCAGTCAGGCTCAGAATTCTGTAGTTCAATCCCCTCATCCTCAAGCCAAACCAGACCTGCCATGAAGGCATCCTGAGTGCCCCCCCCAAAAAAATCCATCTAATATTTTGTGCTTGTACTGACTCTCTGGAATCCTGATAATTATATGCTTTGGTGTAGATTTATTTTTGTCATGGCTATTTGGAGTTCTATATGCATTGTTTATTTGTATGTCAAATTCTTTATCCATGCTTGGGAATTTTTTCTGCCATTATTTCTATGATGAGGTTTTAAATGGCTTCTTGCTGACTCTACCTTTCTAGCTGACTCCAATCAATCATATATTGCTCTTCTTTACTTAAATTTATAGCTGTTGTGTTGGGTTTTTATAGTCTCGTGCTGTTTTTAAGATATCTTTCTTTTCCTGGTTAATAGTTGCAATCCTGTCTTCTAGGTCTGATATTCTTTTTTTTTTTTTTTTTTTTTTTGGCAGAACCGGGGATTGAACTCAGATCCTTGCATTTGCCAGTCAAGCGCTTATCCTACTAAGCCATCTCCCCAGCCCCTAGGTCTGATATTCTATCCTTGCCTTCATTCAATCAGTTCTGTATACTTTCAGTGGAGCTTTTAATCTCCTAAATTTCTGTTTGGATCTGTTTCACCAATTTCACTTGTTTTCTATGTTGGACATCCATGGTTTCCATTGTTTTCTAGGGCTCCTCTTTTGTTTTAATGTGTGTCTGCTTTAAAATCTTTCATTTTGATCACCATTTCTTTTTGCATATTAGAGATTATTTTTCTACATTTTATTCCATTTGGTTTTTTTTTTTTTTTTCATTTCTGCTGCTCTCATTTCAGAAAGTTCCAGTGATTGGCTTCTGATTTCCTCTATGTGTTTGTGCTCTGACTTGTCCTGGGTGGGTTGGATGTTTGAATTGCATTTTGCTTCTTTGTCCGCCATTTCCTATTTTCTACTTCATTTTGGCTTCTGTGTTAATGCTTGTAGATATCTTACACCAGCTAGCTTTATCTGAAGTAAATGTTGTATATTCTTTTGTGTTGCTTTCAGAATGATTACTATATTTAAGAAGTTATACATTTTGTAAAAGATACACAGTGAAAATCAAATTCCCTGATCTCCTTGACCTTGTTCTCTAGGTTTCTTCCTCAAAGCAGATATTTTTTGCAATCTTTTCTCCCTTTTTCTCAGCAGTTGTATTGGTTGATATACTATGATAACTACAGAAGTTCAGAAGTTTATCTAAGTGACTCAGCAGGGTCCAGTCGCTCAATCTGTAAACATCCTAATCCTTTTCAAGAGGAAGACACAGAGATGATGTAAATGCTACATACACTCTACATGTATCCTACTCTACAGTAGGTAGTGGTCTTCTTCCAATATAAGGAAAAAAAGAGACTTGATTTTCACCTTTTTGCCTTGGCTGCTTTTTCTGTCTTCTGACACCTTGCAGGGTTGTCTATGCCACCCTGCCTTAGGTCCGGTTAATTACATACTAAACCCTTGAAAATTTGTGGGTAATATTCTAAAACTAAGGGTCAGACATAAATCTGAAGGGTGCAAGTCATGAGATTATGTGGCTTTCTATATTTTGGCTATGCAGTGACAGAAATGCCTCTGTAATATTTCTAATCAATCCATATCTGAACTTTCCACTTCCACCAATGAAATGCCATTGCTAATACTCATTGTGTTAACACAAGCAGCTGGGTTCTTATTAGAAGCTTTCCTGGATAGTGCGCTCCCGATCTCAATACTGATGGTGGCTTGAATGTAAATTAAAACCCACACTCATAGAAATATCACAGTGCTTAGTAAATTACACACAAAACAAAGTAAGCAAATTACAGAAAAGATAAAAAGAAAATAAATTTCTTAATATCTAATTAATTTTCATTCTTGAAAAGAAAGCCTCCCACCTCATTCTAGCTCTCAGTTGCTATCATATTGCTCTTCTTTTTGTCTAGACAAACATCTCCTGAAACTATCGTGGTTTCTCCCCATTTTCATTCGAGCCTACCTTAGCCTTTGCCTCTACAATGCTGCTGAGACAACACTTGCCAGTCTCCATAGCAAAAGGTCCAGTGCAAACATTTTTGTCTACCTTCTCCCTCCTTCTTAGAATATTTTCTTCCTTGGATTATTTGCCACTTTAACTTCCTGTTACTCGCTTTATTTTCTCAACATTTTTTTCAGTTTCCTTGCTCTTTTTAAGTCTTCTCTTCATAATTTAAAATTTAGATCACTTCTTTAGCTCATCATAAATTGTACTTTTGTGTTGTCTATCACTTTTTAATATGCTGATACCCCAATATATACTTACAACTTCAGACCTGAATTCAGATCTTAGTACTCAACTGCTTACTTAAATTTCTTTTGGGAGCTTTAATAACACTTTAAACTTAAATGGAATTTATAATTGTGTTTCATACAAAAGTCTTCTTGTTATTTCATTTATTATTACTACCCCTGCCTGCCACACATTTAATGTGAATTCTGGAAACCATCTTTAAAACATTCTTACCTTTCTCCCTTTCACCCTTCCTGGTGTCTGAAAGGCAGGTGTGTGACCAGTGTTCCAAAAGCACTGTTGAGATTCTTTACCAGAACTTCTGAGCCTGTCTTGAATTCAAAAAGGACTGAGGGTAAAGAAATTGCTTTATGTAGAGCTGCTGTGTTTTGAGGTGATTTTTGCACATGAGACTACTGGAACATTATTCTTTGATCAGGTGTAGGGTATTTTGAGTAGGTACATAGTATCACAGTCTCCCTATTAAGATAGAAATGATGCTATCTACTCTGACTCCACCCACCCCCTGGAAAATTTATATGGAGTATTCATTGTCATTCTTTTTTGTTTTTTAGAGAATTCCATGGAGGAGTAGTCAGGTGCTGAGCACGCGCAGAGCTGCACTAATTTTAAGCTTTAGCTGTTTGCTCTTGCAGTCACCTTCTTACTCTCACTAGTAGAACATGATTTTATTCCTTTTTTGTTAAAGCTAACTGTTTCATCACTATGCATATTCTGGTTAACTGTGAATACATGAAATTTGTACATCCTTACTTAAGGTTTTGAGTTGATCTTTCCAGGCAAAAGACATGTATCTTCTCAAGCATGTGGCCATTCAAGTTGAAAGTCATGGCTTTCACAAGCCTCAGCTCTGCTCTTTACTTAAAAAATCAATGTAGTTAAAAAGTTAAGAAGGTAACTTTTATGTTATGTGTTTTAGCCTCAATAGTTATGAAAATTGTTAATAATAATAAAATGTTAACATAGGGACTCAAAATCCAAGGTCCAAAGTCTTTATTATCCATATAATAAACCTTCCTCAAGAACAATACATAGAGAAAAAATTAACATAGAAGCACAATAACTTAAGCACAATTTATCTGTTATGTTTTTAAAATAAATTGTCATTACAATTTTAATAAGATCCAAAACATGTTGGCCTACTCTTCCCACTTCATACTGAATCATTGTCCTTTAATCAGCACCCTCCAGCCATCCTGGATTGTTTTGCAGGTTTTGATATGGTACGATACTTCCAGCCTAGGAATGTGTAGAAATCTTCTTGATTACCCGCAGATGAAGGGAGTGTTCTTTTTGTTAATGAGTCTCTATCAACCTGTATTTCTATAAAGTTGCATGTTTCTATGACTCTATTCCCATTCCAGTAAGGGCCACTTATCGCCAACTTAACCCATATTTTATTTCTTTTTCCATATTTTATTTGCTTGACACAAGTCAAAAGTATTATTCAGACAGAGAAGTTGGTTATACAAAGGCATGACTCAGTGGGACTCACATAGGTCGTTTGTCAAATAGATTTCCAACTGTTAAATGAAACAGATAATTTATAGAAAATAGTCTTATTCTCAACAGATATAAGTTAGAGTTAAGAAACATTTAAATATTATATATAATAAGAAAACTTTTAGATTCTAAAGAGTTCATAGTCAGACTAAGAATTTAAAAGAGATTTAAAATAATTTTATTTTTTATCATTTTTTAAAATTTATTTTAAAAAGAATATAATAATAATTGATATGACATTAGAAACAGTACACAGTTAGAAGACCAAGACAACAGGTATTCAAGCATGGTTTTTTATTATACATTGCTGTACTCAATGTAGTTGATTAGATTGCAGATATAAGCACACAGAGATAGCCAAGGTGAAAATTCTACACATTAACTGCTATTTTCCAAAACTGATTAGGGATGGCCAAATTTCTCAGCAGATTAAAGCACCTGCAAGCAGGCACAGGGAGTGGGGGTTCGATCTCTGGGCCTGCTGTGCTGGTGTTGCCTCTGAGACACACTGAGAAGGTGATTGAGACTGAGCATGGTGATGTACACCTGTAATCCCAGCACTTGGGAGGCTGTAAACAGAAGTCTGATCTAGTAGTGAGACCCTGAACACACTGTGGACCCTTCCCTAAAATACAGAAGAAAAAAAAAAAACTGGTGGAAATTTTTGGTACAATCACCTCACCCATCCTGTCCATATATTTGCATGTACTTCCCCTGCCTTTTTTTTCCTGTCTTGTCTTCTTTCTCTCATCTTCACTGTTTAATCCTTAAATTCCATTTCTTTCTGTTTTACTATATCTGTTATACCTTTCAGGTTTTATTTCTTCTTTCACGTTCTTACACTAGGGAGACAATATGATATTTACACATGTGAGTCTGATTTATTTCCCCTTTGAGTATAGCCTCTAGTTGCATCCACTTACCTATGAAGGCTTCAAGTTTGTCTTTTTTATAGTTGATTAATACTCCAGCGTATAAAAATACCACTTCTTTTTCATCCATTCCTAGGCTGATGGACATTTTCATTGCTTCCAAGATTTGGCTATGACAAATTGTGCTGCTACAAACATGGGTGCACATATGTCACTTGGTATGATATTTTCAGTTCTTTTGGAAAAGTACCCAAAAGGGAAATAGCTGTATTGAATGGGATTTCTAGTTTTTGTTAGGAATCTCCACACTGATTTCTACAGTGGTTGTACCAGTCTACATTTCTACCAGCAGCAGAGAAGTGTTCCTTTTTCCACTCAGTCTCTCCAGCATTTGTTATTAACTAATAACAGTTTCATAACTAATAACAATTTCTTCAAGAAAGCCATTCTTTCTTGGGTGAGATGATAGCTCAATGTCGTTTTAATTTGAATTTCTTGAAGGACCAGTGATGTAGAGTATTTTTTCAAGTATTTATTTGCCTCTTGTATAGCTTCCTCTGAGAGGTGTATATGCAGCTCAGATGACCATTTTAGGATTGGATCTTTAAATTTTGGGGCCCTAATTTTTTTTAGTTCTTTATATATTCTAGATAGAAAAAAAATCTTCTGAGGGATTATTGCTTAAGATTTTTTCCAAATTTGTGGGTTGTGTTTTCACTCTGTTGGTGAAAATGCCTTTCTTTTGATGTGTGGAAACTTCTCAATAAGAGGAGGTCAAGGTTGTTGATTCATTCAGGCATTTCCTATTGTTCATGAATTATCTGACAATCCCCATGTCTTCAATATTTCTACCTACTTTCTCTTGCAAGAGATTAGTTTTTCTGTTTTAATGTTTAGATCTTTAATCCATTTTGACTTTAGTTTAGTGCATGATGATAGACCTGGTCTAGATTTAGTTTTTGGCATGTTTTTCCAGCATCATTTGTCAGAAAGGCTATATTTCTTCCAATGAACATGTTTGGCCCCTTTGTCAAAGATAAAATGTTGAGTGTGTTTGTAGTTGTATCTGCATCTTCTAGTCTGTTCCATTGATACTCAGGCCTTTTTTTCTTACAAGTACCACACTGGTTTTATCACAGTAACCTTGTAGTATAATTTCAAGTCAAATATTGCAATGCCTCCTACCTTGAACTTAGCCCATATTTAAAACAGCAATGACCAATCCAGTCACATGAAAATTATATTATATGAATATTTTTACCCATACTTGCTTCTCCAAATGCTTGGTTGATGCCCTGACTACAAATATAGTGAAAAAGATCAATATTGGATTATTCAGCCACAATATCAAAGTCCATTCCTAGGGCAAAGAATGATCCCAATCCTCTTTCAAAAGAGTTACTATGGAAGAGCTTCATTTGTTTGACCATCAGAGCTGTGACATACACTTAAGCTCTTGCTTATCACAGCAAACTGAACATCTGAAATAGTTCTTGAAATGGAGTAATTGTCCAATGTTTGAGGAAAGAATGACTGAACAGCCTGTTAATAATGATCATGCACATTATTAATGTACCTCATCCACCTTACCTGACTTCCCACTAAAGCTGTGATCAGTGGGTCCCTTCAAGCCTGGGATAGCCTGATATCCAAATAAAATTTCTTCAGAAATAGGCATGACCCAGTTGACCTATATTTCTACTTAAGACTTTCAGCAGAATTGTCAGCTGGTGAGTTTATAGGCCCACGGTATACAGATGTAGTATATGTACCTTATAAACTTCAGAAATTGGGTGTAATGCTGGACTTTTCAAATGTATCACTAGATGCTTCAAAAGAGTCAAAGTAGAGTAGTAGTGGAAAGGATAGTCCTGGGGGAGTAACTGGCCTACCCCATCCTTAAATTCTACCCTTTGAAAATCGCCTTAATTAGAGGGTCTCTTAAGAATGTAATTCCTGAGTGGAATAGCAATATACCGTGAGTAGTCTGTGGGGAGTGGGCTGGCAACAGATCTTTTTTTCACACAATTAAAATAACTAGAGGGGCCACGTGCAAATTCTAACACTCATGATATTGCGTGGACCATAGCCAATTCTTCATGGATTCGATTCCATAAAAATGGGTTTTGGCAATTCAAGACAGTAAAGTATTGCTTCCTTGTTCTTAACAGAGATTATTTCATATACCCACTTAAAAAAAAATACCTGCATAGGTTTGTGCTGAACCTCAGAAGTCACAGTTCTACTAATTTTATTACTCTACTGGGATAACAAAAAGCAACTTTGATCTTGAATAAAAAGTTCAAGTTTTCTGAGATTTGCTGACCCATGACAATAATTATGTGGGATCCCAGAGATTGTGGGAATTTGTCCCAGAAACTGGATAAATTCCAGCAGGCAATGTGGAGACTCCATGATTGAGTTCCTAGCCTCCATGGGCACTACTGAGCTCTGAGAATTAAAGTAAGCAAATGAAGCCCAACTGATTTCACTGGAAAAAGAGATACTGCCAGAGGTGAAAGGTCAGGAGGTCTGATGACAAAAATTAAATGGATATGAAGCAGAAAGAAAGATCAAATGAAGCACAAAATGGGGATAAAGTTGAACTAACACTCAGATCAAAAATCTCTGAAAAAAAAAATGAAGAGCTAACTTTTTAAAATGTATTTTGTACAGGGTCTCACTTTGCAGCTCAGACTTGTAGTGATCTTCTTGTTGTCAGCCTCCCCAGCACTGCAATTACAGGCATACACCACCACGTCCACTCTCACAGGTCTGCTCAGTGTGCCCAGCATGGAGAGCTAAATTAACTGTAAGTGGGTGCTGGAAGTGTTCCTGGAACTCAGAAAAATCTCTCACAAGTGGAAAAGCATCATCTCAGAAGCAGAATCTGAAGATTCCTCCAAGGAGGGACAGAATCAAGTTACCTGTTTTAATTCCAAGTAACAAGTCCCCAAGAAAAAAGTCAGGATTTCTGATGAAGGTTGAGAGAATTGTATGCAAACGTGACAGAAAATCTGAACAGATTTGAGAAGAGGAGGTGAGAAAAAGCAGGGAAAACTACTCATAGCATGATGTGTGAGTTTCAAGGTGGACAACCAGTGAAGGCAGTGAGAAAGGTATTGGCTGGACTCCAAAGGAAGCTACCCAGAAAAAGACAGAAGTGAACTCTAAGAAAAGGCATCTCAGAGGTGGGCCTTGGTAAAGAGGAACAAGGAAGAGAGCAGTGGTAGCTCCAGGGTGAGACCTGGTTTGGTATCTCCGTTCATTCTTTGGCTCAGAGTTCTCCTAAAGCTTTCATTGCCCTTCAAGGAAAAGTCCAGACCTCAGCTCAGCTTAGTCTATTAGACCAGTCCATCCCCTCACCTCTCTGCTTCATTCCTGCTATTCCTCCTTGCACACTCCACCCCTATCTCAATCTTCTTGGGTTCCTGCACACTCTTAGTGTACAATATTTCTCTTTCTAGGTGCCTTTCATGCAATACTGGTCCCCAGATATGGACAAAGCCCTTTCTTTATCTTCTGCGGCATCTGTTCAGACATTCCCTTTTCAGCTAGGGCTTTTCTTGACCACCCTCAAAACCCAGACTGCATTGCTAATGACTCCTGTGCAGTAGGTCCTATTCCATGTGTCATGGTCTCCTACCTTTCATGTGCTACTTAGCTCTTCTTGTTTTATTTCTATTCTATATAGGTTTCATTAGCAAGCACTGTCTGGAAGTCAGAGATCATGGTTTATCCTCCTTTACATTATCTGAAATGCTTATAAGAAAGATAGGGGATAATTGCTTAAAAATTAGATGAGTCAAAGGCCATCTGAAGTTCATCATCAGCCATTAATCCTAGATTTTCATTTTTAAATAACTTCAAGTCAGACAGTAATTCTTTGAATCCTAAGTAGAATTTCTTCTAAGACAAAATTCTGAACAAGAAATAAATGTGCAGTTTGACACATGCTCACCCAGTCCATGAAATGAGGCTGATTCTCAGGGGAACTGACAGATGTTTTCTTCAGGGAAGATGAAGGCTCTTTACAGGTTTGGGGCCACCCTGGGGGTAGCTGTGTGACTCTTCACAGCTTCCTAATTGCTTTCATGCCATGCACTTTCCCCTTGGAGATCTTTCCTTCTGTGCTGGAAACTTGTAGATGGTTCATAAATATTATCATGAAAAACAATAATATTTATTTGAGGTCCCACAGTGATGGTAAGAAACTAAGCCCAGTGAAGGATCATAGCAGAATCTGCACTCTCCCTTAGTAAAGCAGGAGACTTTTGTGACTGCACAATCACTGTCCCAGACAATCAATGTGGTTTTCCGAGTGCTGTGCAGATAGATGTAAACTTCTGCCACAGCCGAATTTTGAAAAAAACAGCATGGAAAATATGACTCTTGGCTCTGAGTTTCTCTGTATCAAGAGGAAGAAGAAACTCTTCCAAAACTAATACTAGATACACCAAGTAAGTGTGGGCGCATAAAACCACTAGGTTGCATATAGCTACAAGATGATATGATGCATGGAATTCTCAGAATTAGGAAATCTGCCTGCTGCTGCCCTGTAAATATGTATGATTATGTATTAGTAAAAAAATGTTTAAGATGATAAAAGTATCGACTACCCTGATTTGGTCATTCCACATGTATACATTAATTCCACCCCATAAAGAGATACAATTAAAATAACAATTTTTAAAAATGTTTGACCCTCAGTGTGTATTTACTAAATTAATGTAGTTGTGATATTTTACTTTACTACTTGCAGCTATGTAATCTGAGATTTACTCGCATTTAGTCTCAGATTCACTATCTGCACAATGAGGATCAAATAATAGTAAGTTACTTTTTCCTCTCTGAGATACAAAGGCACCTGAACACTAGAGATTTATTCTGACTCACCATTTGTGGGAGGTTTCAGTCCATAACATGCTGACCACAAGGCAAGACATCATGGTGGACAGGCATGGCAGAGGAACAGCTACTTAAGGCATGGCAGCTGGGAGGCAGAGTCAAGTGAGGAGCTTTGAAACCTTCCAGGTCACACCCACAGTAACCTCCTCTTCTGACCAGGCCCACTCCTACCAGCACCCAGCCATTGTGTCCCCATGTCACAATCTCCTTCCAAATGACCTGCCTAGAATGGCATGAAGGCCTCTGAGAAACATCTAAATATAAACCAAACAAGTACTAAATTAATAAATCATTATAAGGATTATGTTTAAAAATTCATGTTCAATGCTTAGCACAGTATGTAAGATAGAAAGCTCTCAAAATTTGTATTATTTATGTTTTGCATGCATGATAAAGCTGATTTTGTACATCCTAGTTTATTTTGTTTCTCAATTCTGATTATGAGTATTTTATAACTATTACTGAACTGTTAAGAAATGCAGAAAAACAAACTCAAGAAAATATATGGCACCCATAATATTACTATCTATAGATTCTTTTAAAAATTAGCTTTCCCAGTCCTAGCCCAGGTC
>NW_004524710.1:1741299-1755405 GCF_000260255.1 Octodon degus | reverse complement strand
TCTCTCTCTCTCCCCCGCCCTCCCTCCAGGTCTTCACTATCTCCTTCACCCCAGACTTTGTGCTCAAGGGTACATCCTCAATTCTACACATTGATAAATTAAGCCAGCACCTGGTTCAGAACCCTTGCTTCTCCCAACCAAGAAGGGATAACTTTATAATTTTATCTAAATCTCTCTAAGCTTGTTCAGGACAGGTCCAGAGGTCATTAGTTGTTCCTACTTAGTCTTTCACATCGTATTACAGGGATCTGTTAAAAAACTGTGGCTAAGTGCCTTAGATTATCTCTGGCACTGTCATGTGGTGATCTTTTTCATGACCAAAGTAACATTAATAAAGAATGTGGCTTTTGGAGTCCTATTGCCTGAGTTCAAATATAGAATCCAAAACCTACTACCAAGGATTGAGCAAAATGAAGCTCTGAGCCTGTTTTCTCATAGGTCAAGCACATGGCAAGCATTATGCAAATATAAATTACCATTGTTAGTAGCAGAACAAGTAGTAATCAAATCAACCCTAGTGATTGGTGACTAGCAACTTCCCAGCCACTATCAGAACTGTCATGAATCAAAGGTTGCATGGGTATAATTTGAACTTCTGTATGTTATATATCAATTACATTCAGATCACCATGTTAAGAACTATAGAGAACCAAGAGATGACTAACATGTACATCTTGATTTAATAGTTTCATAATGCATATTAGGAGGCTCAAAGCCTCAGAATCTCAGATTGCATTAGATGTCCTTTTGAGATGTGCAGTGCTATTGGTTCCATATGACAAGTGTTTAAAGCACTGGAATCAAAAGTCTAAAGTAATCGGGAAAATGGGCTCCCTCCTACCCCTGCAGATAGCAGTCAATTTCCAAATTACTTATGTCATCTGTTCACTTCCAACAAAACTGAATGCCTAAAGTGTTAAAAGCAGATGTGTGCTGTAAAGGAGGATATTGTCGACATTATTATGAGTGCATTAAGAACAGCCAGAACTCAGGCCTGCAGCATGAAAGAAGGGTTTTCAGGGTTTTTTTCCCTCAGTAAGAGAGAAAGAAAAGCCAGAGATGTGCAGTCATGAAAAGCCATATATTTATATATGAATGTAGAAAAATAAAGTCAAACTAGTACTGTTGTGCTGTGGGACTTATAAAACTTTAGATTTGGGACTCTCGGGGGCTTAGGTTTTGACTGCAGTGGTGGGAATGTTGTCTTCAGTTGGCCCCAACCCATCCTGTGGCATGTTGAGCAAACACAATTCAATCATACGTAGGATAATAGGTAAAGGGTGATCTCATGGTAGAATGGGATGAAATGGTGGCCATTAGAGATTGGAAAGGGCAAGATCTGGGGTAGAAGCACCTAGAGAAGGGGCATCAAATCGCAATTAAATGGGAGGAAATAGTTCTGACTTTCTATAGCACAGTGCAGTAATTACTGGTTATAGCGCTCAATGATAGATTGCAAAATAACTAGATGCATCCAAAACTTCCAGCATATAAAAATGATTAGCTTTTCAGGAGATAGAAGAGTTTATTACCCTTATTTGATCATTATGTAGTATACATGTATTGAATTGCTATAATCTACCCCATAGAGATGTTTAACTATTATACCTCAATAAAAAATACAAATAAAACAATTCATCCAAAAGCCAAAGTTACTACTGTGCCTCCTGTGCTCCCTTATGAGACAGTCTCTGCTCAGGTACCCACAGAGAAATTCCCAGCTGGTTGGCCAGAATAATTTCCTGGCCCAGAGGAAGCCCTGTAGACTGACCAGACTCTACAAGATGGTCTACCACCCTGTCCAGTGCTAGTGCCCTCCATTGGATACATATGGACCAAATTAGATCCTGCCCCTCAGAGAATGCCTCTCACATAAATGTCTTTTTGCTCTCCCTCCCATGTGAACACCTGACACACAGAGAAACACAGATAGTACAGGGACCAAAACACCATAGAGATAAATCAATAAATAATAATCGTTAGTCAGACATCATCACAGGACCAAAAAGCTAAGACTAACCAAAAATCTCAGAACAGAAAGGAAGAGGATAAAATGTGTTTTCAGGAACCAGGAAAGCTGCAGAAGTGAAAGCTGAGCCCCCATACTGTTAGCATGAAGGAGGAATAACTGTCTTCAGAAGGGACCACTGTTGGAGTTGTTAAGCCAAGAGAGTTATGCTCATCCCCCATCAGCATTTTGGTCCTTTAGGAGAAAAAGCCATAGGCCTCATAACAATTTTTACCTGCCTTAACTTCCTTACATATTTTTATCAAACAAACTCTCCATGAACCACAGTAGCCTGGGATTCTGTTTCTTGGCATATGAATGAACTTAACAAATCAGAAGTATAGCTGGCAACGCTAATTTCTTCAATTAATTCTGCTTGACCTCACAGTGAGACATAGTATATCTTAGTGGTTAAGAACATGGACTTAGAAGTCAGATTTTAAGTTTGAATCCTTTAATTCCCAAGCTACCTGAACCAGTATAAATTGCTGAAGTTCTCTAAATTTCAATGTTCTCATCTGTAAAATGGAAATAAGTCTACTTTAAGGAGCATTGAGAAGATTGCATAAGGCAAAGCATATGGATGTTAAATGCCTGAAGCTGTAGCTAGCTCAGCATTCACCATCATTTTCAAACATTGACTATATTACAGAATTACTGTAGCACGGAGTTACTATACTATTGCTCATAATTTTTAGAATTTTGGTTTGGGTATTTTTTTTGGAGGGGAGCTGTTGTTTGCCATTGTTTTGTTTTTGCAACCTAAAGCCTTTACAGTGAACTACAAAACTATGACACTACTTTTTTTTTTTTTTAATTTAACACATGGTCTCATAGTTGAAGCTCCTTGCCTAAGCTGGACTTGAACTTTCCATCCTCATGGTTTAGCTACCCAGAGTGCTAGGATTATGGGTGTGTACCAGCACTTCTGACTCTGTGACATTACACGTGGCTCTACATATTCATATTTACAGCACCCTG
Organism: Octodon degus; assembly: GCF_000260255.1. Classification (NCBI taxonomy): domain Eukaryota; kingdom Metazoa; phylum Chordata; class Mammalia; order Rodentia; family Octodontidae; genus Octodon; species Octodon degus. The sequence continues at coordinate 1,752,416 of NW_004524710.1, read as the reverse complement.
AGGTGAGAAGACATGTTTTCAGGTGTCACTAGGGACTTGGTAAAATAGATGAACAATTATGTCAAGGTGCCTTGTGCTTTGGTCTCTATTCCTGTCTCTAATGTCTGCCTGATTTCTTCAGATTTTTCTTTGGTTTCAGTTCTGGACTTTGAGTGCTTCATTCTCCCTTGCTGTGACTTTCTTCTTCTACCTGCTTTCAATTAAACTTCCTAGATTCTTAATTAAAGCTTGTCTTACCCTGAAGCTTAGTAATGACTCAGTTCTTGTGTGAGCTCTTTCTGTCTTACCCTTTCTGCCCTGCGTCTTGGAAGAGAGGGCAGGTTCTGGTGGGGCCCATATTCTTGCCACATTACAAATCCCTATGCCCTGAGCACCAGGGTTTCTGTGCTGTTGGGTACATGTTGATTCTAAGTTTATATCTGGATCTAGACCACTAAAGCAGCTGTGTGCCCTTTTTCAAGTCCCCTTGCTTCATCTCTCTGAACTCTGGGCTCCACAACACAAAGCAGAAGGAAGTGGTAAAGGGAGGAACAAGGCCTAATTGGTGATTCTTGCTTAGACCAATAGGTTCATACTGTTTGCTTTGGATAGGAAATGGCCAGAATGCTTTCCCCACTGTTTGCATGAACCTCTGAAGCATCTGATCCATCCAATTACATCCCATAGTAATGCCTAATGGATATTAAAATTACATGGGTCAGGGCTCAAATACAAGTACAGTTCTCTCGGCTTGAGTGGAATCAAGTATTTACTTTGAGACCAAAAGTACAAATTGTAGGCTGTTGAATCAGCTGGAGTTCTCAAAATAGAATTTGACCTGAATAGAGATAATTCCATGAAAACACTACTGGAAACCAAAATGCTTATCTAATCTGTAAGTCTGGCAACATGTACAGCATTACTTATTGCTGGTACTGGTGAAAGAGACTTAATTTTTATGTCTAGAGGAAATTAAGCCAAGGAAAAGTGTACCATTCGTTCAGAGGAAAGATGTTCATATATTTTACATTTTAAATGATTCCATTTGAGCACTTGGAAAATTAAAGGGCTTTCAGCCAAAAACAGCCGTGTGTCACTCGACTATGTGGAGCTTAACTAAAGCTTGGCCTTATCTAACTTCTCAGAAATACACTAACCAGAAACTCTACAAGAGTTCCAGAACCAGCATATGCATACAAAGGATTAGAGGGAAGCCAAAGAGAAGAGAAGCAATTTACTCATAATGGCTATAGAGACCAAATATGAGAAAGGCCATTCCAGAGTCTTACAATGAGCTGCAGACTCACCTTCCTAGTGTACCATTCCCAGTGTGGGCAGGAAAGCATTCTGGTGATTTGTAATAACAGTCAGTTTTGGATCTTTATTTAATTTTTTACAATTTTTTATTCATTTTAATGAGAAAAGAAAATAGCAATGAAAAAGATTTAAAATAGGTTAGTAGGATGGTTATAATAATTAATACATTTCATATTGTTGTCTTCACAGTAGTTACTCAGACCGCAAGATGTAGACAAGCTATCTTGCCTAAGCAATATTAGTACAAACCTTTCTTCTCATTGAACAAAGAGAAGGTAGCTGCATATCTATCCTAACTATTACGTATATACACATTTTTTCACTGCAAAATGGTCCTTAATTTATATTCCCCTTTTCGGTTTTGTTTGTCAGAGATGGTTGTTCCATTGTTGTTAGAGAAGCTGTATTTGGAGAAGTCTTTAAAGGACCTTTTCATACTTGATGCCAGTTCAAATATTGTAAGTACTTGAATTCAGTAAAATAACATTATACTCTAATAGTCCATAATACTAGAGGGTTATCGGCAGAACTGGCAATTGTCCGAAGTTGTTCACTTGAGCCTTTTACAATTCAGCACATTAATATGGCTTTACTTTTTATATCTTGTGGTTATACTTTTCTGTTGGATAGTTATATCAAGTTAAAGCAAGACATATAAATAAAAATGTAACTTGTTTCTCATGTCAGTCAAATTCCCTCAGCATTTACCCTGAAACAATGTATAGAACCTTGTAGATCTTTGGTCAGTGTCAGCCATCTTGATAAGTCATGGCCATTGCTTAACCAATTTGCTCTTTGTGAAAACCTGAGAGAATATTTTCTCTCCATGTGACTCTCCTTATGCACACTCTACATCATCAATAATTTTCCTCTGTGGTCCCATAATCTCCTTGATGAAATAATTTGGGACACCGCTGAATTACAAGATGTCACAGCACAGGTTCTCTGAGTACTCGCTGACCTTGAAGGGCTAGGGCCAATATATGGGCTATCCTTGTAGCCTCTCTTTTTCTCTAATCTTTGGTCTGAGACCTTTAATTGTTAAACATCCAGAAGAGAAGCTTAATGATATTATTACCCCATAACAGAGGCAGTCGAGCTTAATATGACTGTCTGAATATCAAACACCTTAGACATAACATGGAACTGCTATTTTCCAACCATGGATATTCTAAACTTTAAATCCTTATAGAATGTAAAAAAAATATTATACATTTTAACACAAAAATTTAGAAATCAAACCATATACAATATTGTAGTTGGACAATCTTATGACTTTTTGCTTGTCTCTTGCTATTTTTATTACTTTTTTCTTTACAAACTTTACTTTAAAGAGAGTATATCAATAATTGATATGATGTTAGAAGTAATATAGATTTAGAAGACCAAAATGCTGAGCATTTCAAGCATGTTTTTAGTATTCCACATTGCTATTCTCAGTTTAGTTGCTTAGTTCAAGGATATCAGCATGTACAGTTAGTCAGAGTCAGAATTCTACCTATTAACTGCTATTTTTTAAAATCCTGATGGAGATTCTTAGGAGTGTTGCCTTAACCATCTTGTATATATAAATGGATGGTTTTGCCTCTGCCATATTTCCTAGCTTTTCTACATTCTCTCCCTTCATTGTTTAATCCTTAAATTCTCACTTTCCATTTAACTGCTATACTTTTCAATTTTTATTTATTCTTTTGAGTTCTTACACTAGGGAAAAATATGATATTTACACAGGTGGGTCTGGTTTATTTCACTTATGAGTATGGCTTCAAGTGGCATCCACTTATATATGAAAGCTCTGAGTTTATTTTTCTTTATAGCTGAGTAACACTCCATTGTACAAAAACACCACATCTTTTTCATCCATTCCTCAGGTGATGGGGATTTTGGTTTTTTCCAAGATTTGGCTATCACAAATTTTGCTGCCATAAACATAGTCACACATATATCACTATGATACAATATTTTCAGTTCTTTTGGGAAAATTCCCAGAAGCAGGGTAACTGGATGGAATGGGATTTCCACTTCTAGTATTGTTTTGTTTTGTTAGGTTTGGGGTTTTTTTTTGGTTTTTGTTTTTGTTTTGCGAAAGCAGGGATTGATCCGCACCTAGTTTTTTGAGGAGTCTCCACACTGATTTCCATAATGTTGCACCAGGCTACATTTCTACCAGCAGTGAAGAAGAATTCCATTTTCCCAGCAGCCTGTCCATCTGTTGTCAGTTGATTTCTTTATAATGGCCATTCTTTGTGGGGTGAGATGATATCTCACTATTGTAGTAATTTCCATTTAATGAATGGCTAGTGGTGTAGAACATTTTTTCATGTATTTATTTGCTTCTTATATTTCTTCCTCTGAGAAGTGTGTGTGTTCATCTTGGATGCCCATTTTTGGATTGGGTCTTTAAATTTTGCAGCCCTAATGTTTTTTAGTTCTTTATAAATTCTAGATAAAAGACCCTTGTCTGAGTGCTTATTAGGTAAGATCTTTTCCAAATTTGTGGGTAGTCTTTTCACTCCGTTGGTAATTTCTTTTCTTTTCTTTTTTCTTTCTTTTCTTTTTTTTTTAAACTGGAGATTGGACTCAGACTCTTGCACTTTCCAGGGAAGCACTTATTCTACTGAGCCATCTCCCCAACCCCTGTTGGTAATTTCTTTTCACTTGCAAAAACTTCTCAATAAGAGGAGGTCCCAGTTGTTGATTCTTTCAAGAATTTCCTGTGCAGTTTGATTTTTGGTCATAAACTGTTTGACTATCCCTATATCTTCAAGATTTTCATCTATCTTCTGTTCCAGGAGATACAGTGTTTCTATTACAATGTTTAGATCTTCGATTCATTTTGCCTTTAGTTTGATGCATGGTAACAGACTTGTGTCAACTTTTAGTTTTTGACAGGTAGAGGGCCAGTTTTTCCAGCACCATTTGTTAAAGAGGCTGTCTTTCTTCCAGTAAGCATATTTGGATCCTTTGTCAAAGATAAAATGGCTGAGTGTGTTTGTAGTTGCATCTGCATCTTCTAATCTATTCCATCAATCCTCAGGGCTATTTTTTTTTCAAATACCATCCTGATTTTATCACAGTAGCCTGGTAGTATAATTTCAAGTCAGGAATGTGATGCCTTCTACCTTGCTTTTTTGCCCATGACTGCTTTGCTATTCTAGATTTTTTCTGTTTCCAAATAACTGTCAGGAATGATTTCTCTAGGTGTGTGTGGTATGTTGGTGGTTGTTTGATAGGGATTGCATTAAAGCTGTACAAAAATTTTGGGAGTATGACCATCTTCACAATGTTGGTTCTTCCTATCCAGGAGCAGGGAATAACTTTCCATTTTCTGACATCCTCTATGATCTCTTTTTTCAGAGTACTGTAATTTTCATTGAATAGAACTTTTTTTGTTAGGTTAATTCCTAAGTATTTTGCTTTTCATGGTGCTATTGTAAAAGGTATTGTTTCTCTAACTTCTCTCTTAGTATGTTTTTTATCTGTGTGAAAGAATGCTACTGACTTTTCGATATTGACTTTGTATCCTGCTATGCTACTGAATTTGTGTGTTAATTCTAGTGGATTCTTGGTGGAGTTTTTTTGGTCTTCCAAGTAGGGTATCATGTCATCTAAAAATAATGATGATTTAACTTCTTCTTTACCTATTCTTATCACTTTTACTTCTCTTTCTGGTCTTATGGCTCTAGCTAATGATGCAAGAACTGTATTGAAGAGGAGTAGTGATAGAGGACATCCTTGTCTTATACCTGATCTGAGACTGAAATATTTCAGTTTTTCCCCATTTAGAAGTATGTTAGCTGCTTGATTTTCATACATGGCTTTTATCAGATGGAGGTAGAGGTGATCTACTCCCATTTTCTCTAGGACTTTGAACATGAATGAGTCTTGAACTTTGTCTAAAGCCTTTTCTGCATCAATTGAGGTGATCACATGGTTTTCAATTTGGCTCTATTGATATAGTGTATTACAATTATAGATTTAATTATGTGGAGCCATTCTTGCAACTTTGGGATGAATACTGCCTGGTCATGGTGTATGATCTTCTTGATGATTTGCTGTATTCTATTTGCTAAGAGTTTTGCATCTATGTTTATGATGGAGATTGGCCTGTAGTTCTTGTTTTAGTTGCATCTTTCTCTGGTCTTGATATCAGAATAATACTTGCTTTGAGGAATGATTTTGGTAGAAGTGTTTATTTTTCAATTTCATTGAAGAGTTTGAGGAGTATAGGGATCATATCTTCTGTAAATTTCTTGTAGAATTCAGCTTTGAATCCATCAGGACCTGGACGTTTCTTTGTCAGCATGTTTTTTACTGCATTCTGAATTTCATTGGCTGTTACTGGATTATTGAGAATTCTTATATCTTCTTGATTCAGTGTTGGTAATTTGTATCTTTCTGGGAATCTGTTCACTTCTTCTGTGTCTTCTATTCTGTGAGAGAAAAGATTCTAAAAATAGCTGTAGATGATTTTCTGAATTTCCTCAGGAACTGTGGTAATTTCTCCCTTTTTATTCCTTATTGCTTAAATTTGAGACGTTTCTTTCCTCTTTTGATGAGGTTAGCTAGGGGCTTATCAACTTTATTTAATCTTTCAAAGAACCAGCTTTTTGATTCATTAATTCTTTGTATTTTTTGTCTCAATTTCATTAACTTCTGTTCTAATCTCTATAATTTCCTCCTGTATTTGGCTTTGGTTTTGGATTGCTCTTCTTTTTCTAGACGTTTGAGGTGCAGCATTAAGATATTTATTTGTTCCCGTTCTGGTTTTTCTAATGTATGAGTTCAGAGCTATAAATTTCCCTCTTAGAACTACTTTCATCACATCCCCTAAATTCCAGTAAGTTGGGCTTAAATATTGTATTGTAGATATTGTTTAATTTCATCCATAACCCATCTATTCCTAAGGAGAGTGTTGCTTAATTTCCATGTATGTATGGGGTTGTGTCATTTATTTCTAGTTTCATTGCACTGTGGTCAGATAATATGCATGGGATAATTTCTATTTTCTTGCATATACTTAAGAATGACCTATGGACTAGTAGGTGGTCTATTTTAGAAAATGTCCCGTGTGCTGTTAAAAAGAATGTGTATTCAGATATGCTCATGTGGAACACTCTGTATATGTCCACTGAGCCATTTGTTCCAAGTTCTGGATCAGTTCTGCTACTTCTTTGTTAATTTTTTATCTGCTTGTCCTATCTTTTTGGGATAAGGGGATGTTAAGGTCTCATGCTAATATTGTGGTATTGGATATTAGATTTTTCATGTCCATTAAGATTTGTCTTATATAGTTGAGTGCTCCCATGTTTGGTGCATAGATATTTATAAGTGTTACCTCTTCCTCAAATTTTTCCTCTAACCAATATGTAGTGGCCTTCTTTATTTCACTTGATCATTCATGGTTTGAAGTTGAGACTGTCTGAGAACAGAATTGCTACCCCTGCTTTTTTCTGAGGTGCTGGGGCATGTAGTATTGTTTTCCATTGTTTGACTTTCAGCCTATGAATTTATGAGTTGTCTGTTCCTTGTATACAGCATATTGTTGGATTTTTGTCTCCTAATCTACTATGCCAGGCTATATTGATGGTTATAATTGAGATGTATTGACTTATGATTGACATGTTATTTACCTGCTGTTGTATACCTCTTTTTCTGCTGTTTGTTTCCCCTATTTGGTGGCTTCTTTCCATTCTCATTTGTGAAATTGTGATCATCTTGATCCCTTTCTAATATATCTTTTAGTAGTCTGTGTAGGGTTGGCTTTGTCATCATGAAATTCTTTAGTTGTTTTTTGTCATGGAAATATTTCACTTCTCCATCGAACTTGAAAGAGTTTTGCAGGGTATAGTAGTCTGGGCTGGAATATGTTTTCTTGGAGGACCTGAATTACTCTACTCCATGCTCTTCTTGACTTGATGGTTTGTGAAGAGAAATCTGCCATTATTCTGATGAGTTTTCCTTTAAATGTGATCTGTTTCTTTTTTCTAGTGGCTTTTAGTATACAGTTCTTGCTCTGGACTTCTGGGATCTTGATTATTATATGTCTGGTTGTGATTTTAATTGATTTGATGTTATCTGGAGTTCTATATGCTTTAGTTTCCTGAATTTCAGATTGTTTCCCCATATTTGGGAAGTTTTCTGCTATTACTTCTGCCCTTATTCTTTCTATACCATTTATATTGACTCTTTCTTTCTCATTGATGCCTATTAGTGTTACATTTTTCATCTTTGCATCACCTTGCAGATGTTGCATTGTTTTTTCCTCCATCCTAGTTGTTTGTAAGAGATCTTTGCTTACCTTTTCACTAGCTGCAATGGTTTCTTCAGAATCTGAAACTCTGTCTTCACTTTCATTAAAACAGTTTTGCCAGCTTGTGACTGAGGTTTTAATTTCCTGTCTATCTCTTTGAACGTGCTTCATGCATTTTATTTCTTTCCTGTATTGCTCGTTCAAGGATTCCATCATTTTTCTATTCTCCTCTATTTTTTATCAATGTCTTCTTTAGCAGCACTTAGTAATTCTTTCATTATAGTTATCATTTCTTTTTCTACTGCAGAGATTATTTCTGATCTGATTTCTGCTATACCTTTCTGCAGTTGTTTCCTTGCTGCAGATACTATTAATTCAGAGATTTCAGGTGTGTGATTACCACTTTCTTCTATGCTAGTGTCTCCTGCATTTGTTCTGTGTGGTCGCCAGGTCTGAGAATGTATTTTGCTGCTTGTCCTTTTCATTTAGTGGTTTTGTTTTGGGGGTTTTTGTTTGTTTGTTTTACATTTTCGGGAAGGGTCCACAGGGTATTCAGGGTCTCATTACTAGATAAGATTCATAGCGATCTGCCTGTTTACAGCATCCCAAGAGCTAGGATTAAAGGTGCAGGCCACCACTCCCAGTCTCAATTGCCATCCCAGGGAGCCCCGGGGTAGTGGCCGGCATGGCAGGCCTGGGGGTTGAACCTGCAGCCCCTGTTCCTGCTCATAGGCCCTTTAATCTGCTGAACTATTTGGCCAGCCCCACTTTGTCATTTTGTATAACACTGTCCTCTGATGTTTGCTGTAGAGCTTTGGTGCAGTTATTACCTTAGCACCTACTGAAATTCTTACCCAAGAGAGATTATGTGGTTAAGGTAGTTGCCATTTTATATTTAAAGAAATACAATTAGGAACACTAATAATGGGTAGGAATATTTAGCAGTTGACATACTTTTGTAACTATTGAGTTTTTATTTTAGACCATAAGAGCAAACATTATGTCTGTGTAGCTAAGCAAATATTAAATTAAAAATTTGTATTTAAATTAGTTCCCCTAATTTCTGTCTGATTACCTCCCCTTGACATACTTGGTGTCTTCCAGGCATACTGGCTCACCCCAGTTACCTACTGCCCCATCTCTTGATCAACAGAGGAAGAGGGAGGATGCACTCATAGATTTGAGTCTAGCAAAGTGTCTTAGCTTACTGTGTCTGGATCTATCACATTTGAACTTGTCCAGATGTACCTTACTTGGGTCTGGCTGCTGTGCTCAGCTTCTTCCTTCTGCAGCCCATTAAAGTGAACCCACTTTGCCCCTCTGACAAGATGTTCAGCTCCTGGATTATCTGGGTGAGTCTGGCCCCTAGCTTCTCTGCAGGGAGTTCGGCTGCAGGGTTCCACATCAGGCCTGTCTGATGGAGGAGGTTCAGGTGAGTGTGTGGATGGTCCGACACACACTATGCCTGGGCTCTGGCTGGAAAGAGGTCTGGGAAGCAGCAAGCAAGCCTCATTTTTCAATGTTTAAAATCCCACTTTTCACAACAGTCAAAGACACACGGGTCCAGTGATGAGGGCAACAGCTGTTACTTTGCACAAAATTATATATATTCTTAGCCTTTATTAACAGAGATCTCCAATCTAATGTTATGAAGGTGGTCTTTTAAAACAAGCAACTATCTGGGAACTTTGACTGTGCTGTTCACCCTTGGTGTGAGTCCATTCAGGCTTCTCAACCAAAATTCTACACCTTGGGCTTACACTAAGAGATTTCTCACCCAAGACTAGCAGACTGAGATCAAGGTCCTGGAAAGTTTGCTGTTGGATGAGGATTATTTCTTGGTTCTTATGTGCTCACATGTGGAGGCTCCTATTGGCAAATATTGTGAGGACACTAATTCTTTTCATGAAGGTTCTGCCCTCATAATCTCATTGCCTTGAAAAATACCTTATCCTATTATACTATCCCTTGGGGATTAGGATTTGAGGAAACCCAAACATTCATATAACATCCTAGATAAATACACTTGTACTGGGTGAAGAATATTTAGGTGTGCATGCATGAATTCTTCATCCAGAATCAGATCATCCTGAATCTGATTTCTTTTGTTTAATCAAGTAGAAAATTGTCCCCCAAAGTGGACTCTCATTGACGTTTACTAGTCATTGCCACAGCCAGCATAGCTCTGTAATTTCCCAAAGTGAAGGGTGGTAAGACATAGAAGTTTAAACATAGTTCATTTTGAGAATTCAGAAAAATCTTCTGTAAACTGCAAAGAAAATGTGAGCAACTCTCAGCTCAATTTTTCTTATTAAGATGATATTTGCCAATTTGTATAGCTTTACATATATTCTGATTCCAACCTCTTCCACAATTACCATAGCATTGAAAAAAATATGTTTATAGGTTTTCCCCCCCTCAGGATTCAAAGGGGATTTGTACCAGAACACACACACACACACACACACACACACACACACACACCAAGATACCAAAATATATAGATGCTCAAGTTCCTTGGGTGAAAAGAGATGTTGGTTGTGTGTGACCCGAGAACACCTTCCCATGTACTTTAAGTCACCTTTACCTTATTTACAATTCCTAGTATGACATAAGTGCTATGGAATAGTGGTTCTATCATACCACTGGGGGGGAGGAGGAAATGACAAGAGGAAGAAAGTCTGCCTTGGTTCAGTACAGAGATTGGTTGAATCTATATATGGCAAAACTGCAGACACAGAAAGTTGACCTATGTATACATGTGAATGTACACATATATACTTAGAGACACATACCGATGCACAATCCTCATCATCCACAGACTCTATGCTTGGGAGTTCAAACATTCACTAAAGCTCTGTGTAATCAACCCATCACTCCTTTTCAGTCATGCATAGCTGGCACAGAACAGTGGAAAAAGTGGCAGCCAGATAAACAGTCCTCACTGAGGTCAACAAGGCAACACTGCCTTCTCTTTTCAATTGTCACATTGTCATCCTGGAAACAAGTGTTTTTTTTTATGATTTAATTAATGCTAGATTTTTGTTTTTGCATTTCTGTGCCTTTTGATGTGACTTCGCTGCTCAAAATGGGCCTGTGCTTAGCACTGCATAGCTGTCTTGTACTTGTTCCTGCTGCTAGAAGGTGGTGCCTCAGAGAGGAAACTCGCATGCTGCAAAAGCCTTGTACAACAGAAGCTGCAGTGCTGTTAGCTGAGTTCAATGTAAGTGAATTAATAATAGTATTAAATAAGGTGTCTTAGAAGAGAAACACATGTAAAGCAGTGTTAAGTATTGATCCTTTGATGAAAATGTTGTGCCCAGATGCTAACCATTGACTGCCCCAAACCCTACATTTCTCTAGGAGAAATGGTTCAATGTTCACAGCCTTGATGTTTGCAGAGACTTTAGAGAGCATCTCTACCACAAACAGTGAGAAGCAGCTGCATCTATCTTTTTTTTTTTTTTGCATTACTGAAATGTACTTTTTATTTTATTTTATTTATTTTTTTTCTTTTCAAAGTTTTATTGATAAACATATAGCAATGAGACAGTTTCAAATCAAATCG
>NW_004524710.1:1731137-1734604 GCF_000260255.1 Octodon degus | reverse complement strand
CGGCCCACGCTGAGCCTGGGCTGGGACTGGTCCCGCAGGCGCAGGGTAGCAGGAAGCTCTCCACACACTCACCGGACCTGGGATAGGACTCGTTCTGTGCATCTATCTTTTGATTTGTAAAGAATTTAAGACTCATATGAGGGCCAGCCAAATAGATCAGTGGATTAAAGTGCCTGCAAGTAGGGGCAGGGGCCAGGGATTCGATCCCCAGACCTGCTGAACCAGCCCTACCCCCTGGGAGCCCTGAGATGGTGATTGAGACTGGGCATGGTGGTGTGCACCTGTAATCCCAGTTCTTGGTAGGCTGTAAACGGGCAGATCACTACGAGGCCAATCTAGTAGTGAGACCCTAAACACCCAGCAAACCCTTCTCAAAAAAAAACTTATACAAAGTTGGGGGAAAAAAGATATTTTCTGGGTATATGTCATTCCAGTATTAATATATTATTAACTCCTGTGTTGATATCTTATTTTCAAAACCAGAAAATTGACAATGGTAAAATACTATTAACTAAGGTACATACAGTATTCTGATTTCATCAGCTTTTACCTGTACTATTTCTGTGAATTTCATCAGCTGCACAGATCTATGTAACCATCACTACAGTCAGCATACAGAGCTATTCCATCATCACAGGAAAACTTGTTCTTGCTATTATTTCATAAGTCACATCCATACCCAACCTTATCTCCTAACAACCTAGCAGTCATTGATCTGCACTGCATGACTATAGCTTTTCCCATTGCGAGTTTATATAAGTAGAATTACACAGTAGGAAACTCTTTGAGATTAACTGCACTTAGGCTAATACCCTTGGTGAAGACCCATATTGCTAAGTGTATCAATGTCTCATTCCTTTTAATTGATAAGTAATATTCCACTGCATGGTCATGGCACAGTTTACTTAGCCATTTACTTATTGGTGAAATCATTTGGATCATTCCCAGTTGGAGGATAATTAAAGCTACTTACTTTGTTGGTTAAGATACTAGTTAAAATTGGCTTAAGCACTATACCAAACACAGTAGGAGAAAGGCTGTATTTATCTCCAGGGTCTTTTGAGGTATGAGATTGACTGATATTTACATTTTTGTTATTTGCCTTTATCTGAAAAATTCTGCTTCTTTGATGAATCTTGAGACTTTATCCACTTTTCAGCTTTCTTATATTCTATTTCTTTTATGTTTCCTGTAGCTCTTCTCAGGGCTACCATGGCCCAGTTATTCTGTCAAACACTGCCTTTTTTCTGGGGGCTATGTGTGAAGAAAGGGCTTGTTTCACACATAGTGATTTCTATGCAGTGAAAAGAGATTTTTATCATGGTGAAATACTGTGACCTCAGCATCCCCAGATCATTCCCTCATGGACTGGTCTCTCCTGCAAAAATATAACAACTGTCTCTAGGAAGATATCTTTTTTGTGTCATTGCCTTCCTTTCCATTCCTTTCCATCTAGTCCAACTATGACCAGTCCATAAAGTCTGTGTCCATTGCTTATGAGGGAGCAGTTTAATTACCCCTGTCCTACTTTCAAACCATTCTAGATTAGTCCTCCAAGCAATCTTTCCAGAACCCAAAATATTCAACAGTGAAGGTGCTTTGCCAAGCAACAATATCCTGTCCAAGTGAATACATTCATCAGCTCTTAAACTTCCTAATTTTCCTTCCTTCTACTATATGTTTAACCCACTCTTCACAAGCATAGGACTTTTTTTCTATAGAAAGTTGTCTCAGACCCAGTACAAGCCCAGGCCTGGTGAGTGTGTGGGAGTGCTTCCTGAAACCCTGCGCTGGCAGGAACTACTGGTTCCAGCCCAGGAGCAGCATGAGTGGGACCATATTCCACCCCCTTGGGATGCCCCGCACCATTCACAGCACTTCCTCCAACCCACCCACGGAGTAGGAATTTCTGCTGCATTTCTGGAACACACTGACCAAGTCCCAGCACAGGCCCAGTGAATGTATGGGAAAGTTTCAGGCTACCATGCGCCAGCAGGTCCTACTGGTTGCAGCCCAGGTGCAGCATGGGTGAGAGCCCCTTCCACCCCATTAGGACACCCAGCAACACTCCGCGGCACCTCGTCTACACTGCCTGCACAGTAGGAATTTCTGCCTCTTTCCAGGAACCCCCAGATCCAGTCCTAGCACAGGTCCAGTGAGTGTGTAGGAGAGCTTCTGGCTACCTTGTGCTGGTGTGACCTACTGCTCTGAGCACAGGCACAGCGTGGGTGACACCCACTTTCACCCTCTTGGGATACCTCCCATCACTCCTTAGTACCCCACAACACCCAGCCCACAGAGTAAGAATTTCTGTCACGTTCCAGGAACCACAAGATCCAGTCCTAGTTCAGGCCTGGTGAGTGTGTGGAAGAGCTGCCTCTCCCCCCTACTGCACCTTGTCACCCCAGACTCAGCTCAGGCCTGGCATAAAGGTCTGGGTGAAACCATGCAACTGCAATCCCTGCAGAGAGTTTAGGGGACAGAACCATGCAGCTATTCCAGGAACAGAACATCTTGCCAGAGGGGTAAAACAGATTCACCCCCAAGGGCAGCAGCAGGAAAGAGCTGAGCACAGCAGCCAGACCCAAGCCAGGTACAGCTGGATAAATCCAAACTTTGTAGATCTGCACCTGAACTTCAGTAGGTGCTAAGGTTATAACTGCAACAAAGATCTACAACAAAGCTCAGAAGACATTGCTACACAAAATGACAATGAGAAGGAGCAAAATGCAATCTCAGAACCCAAGCCAACCCATAACAAGTGCATAGAACACTAAAACAGAACAAATTGGGAATCGCACAGCTGAAAGCAATGAATCAAAGGCTTCTGAATTAAAGAAACGGCTGCAGAAAGGTATAGAGGAACTCAGATTAGAAATGAAAAAAAGAAATCCTTGAATTAATAACATCTGTGGTAAAGAATCAAATGCACAAACAATGCCCACCCATAACAAGTGCAGAGGACACTAGCTCAGCTCAAATGGATGAATTAATAGTGTTGATAGTAAATATGCAACAGTAGAAACTCATAGAGGAAATCAGGGCAGAATTCTTTTCTACTAGCTCAGCTCAAATGGAGGAATTAATAGTGTTGATAGTAAATAAGCAACAGAAGAAAGTTATAGAGGAACTCAGGGTGGTATTCTATTCTGTGATAAAAAAAAAGAATTTTCAGAACTCATAGCATGTGAAGTAAAGAATCAACTACAGAAAATTAGGAAGGAAACCCAATCTGAAAAAAATACTGCAGTAAAATAATTTATACTTGCTTTTAAAGAAGACAATGATAGGTCTCACCGGAAGAGCGGCCAGCGGCCGACTGGGGCGGCGCGCCGCTGCGCCAGCCCGGAGTGCAGAGGCCCGAGCCCAGCGGTAGGCGCAGCCCCGCCCGCCCCGCCCGTGGCCGCGCCAGGCCCGGCCTCCGAACTCCCGCGCCCTGCACAGCTCGCCCCTCAGCCCGTAAGTGA
>NW_004524710.1:1694335-1696208 GCF_000260255.1 Octodon degus | reverse complement strand
AATAGAGCGAAAAGTAAAAACCACATGGTCATCTCCATTGATGAAGAAAAAGCTTTTGACAAAGTCCAACACTCATTCATGTTCAAAGTTCTACAGAAAATTGGAATAGATGGCCTCTACTTCAAGCTAGTAAAAGCCATCTACGAAAACCAAAAAGCTACCATAATCCTAAATGGGGAAAAACTGAAATCTTCTACTTTTAGATCTGGTACAAGACAAGGTTGTTCTCTATCACCACTCCTATTCCATATAATTCTGGAATCATTAGCTACAGCCATTAGACAAGAGAAAGAAATAAAAGGAATACGAATAGGCAAAGAAGAAGTAAAATTATCTTTATTTTCGGATGACATGATACTTTACTTGGAAGACCCAAAAAAATTCCAAGAAGCGACTAGAATTAATACAGAAATTCAGTACCATAGCAAATTATAAAGTCAATACCCAAAAGTCAATAGCATTCCTCTACACAGACAACAAACACACTGAGAGGGAAATTATAGAAACAATACCTTTTAAAATAACACCGAGGAAAATGAAATATCTTGGAATTAATCTAACTAAAGAAGTCAAAGATCTTTTCAAGGAAAATTACAGTACTCTGAAAGAAGAGATCATAGAGAATATCAGAAAATGGAAAGATATTCCATGATCCTACATAGGAAGAACCAACATTGTGAAGATGGCCATACTCACAAAATTGCTGTATGGATTTAACGCAATTCCTATCAGACTACCACTGACATACCTCACAGACATGGAGAAATCATTCCTAAAATTTTTCTGGAATCAGAAAAGACCTACAATACCAAATGCAATTCTTGGCAATAAAGACAAGGCAGGAAGCATTACAATTCCTGACTTGAAATTATACTACAAGGGATAAAATCAGCATGGTACTGTCATCAAAATAGACCTGAGGATCAATGGAATAGATCAGAAGACACTGAAGTCCCTACTAACACACTCAGCCACCTTATCTTTGGCAAAAGGGCCAAACATACTCACGGGAAGAAAGATAGCCTCTTTAACAAATGGTGTAGAAAAACTACCTCTCTACATGCTGAAAACTGAAACTTGATCCCGGTCTATCATGATGCACTAAACTAAAGTCAAAATGGATTAAAGATCTAAACACTAAAGCAGAGACACTAAATCTCCTGGAATAGAACGTAGGAGGAATTCTTGAAGACATAGGGGTAGGCAAACAGTTCATGGACAGAAATCAAATTGCATGGGAAACAGTTCAAAGAATTAAAAACTGGGACCTGCTCTTACTGAAAAGTTTTTTCACATCAAAAGAAATTACCAACAAAGTGAAAAAGCAATCCACAAATTTGGAAATATCATGAAAACTAAGTACTCAGACAAAGGTATGCTCTTTAGAATCTATAAAGAACTAAAAAGCATGAGGGCCGCAAAATTTAAAGACCCAATCCAGAAATGGGCATCCGTGATGAACACACACTCCTTAGAGGAAGAAATTAAAGAAGCGAATAAATATATGAAAAAATGCTCCACATCACTAGCCATTCATGAAGTGTAAATTAAAACCACATTGAGATATCGTCTCACCCCAGAAAAATGGTTATCATAAAGAAATCACACAACAAAAAATGTTGGAGAGGCTCTGGGAAAAAAAGAACCCTTCTCCACTTCTGGTGGGAATGTAGACTGGTGCAACCGTTATGGAAATCAGTATGGAGACTCCTTAGAAAAGTTGTACTGGAAATCCCATTTAAACCAGCTCTTTCTGTACTGGAAATTTTCGCAGAGGATCTGAAACCATCATATCATAGTGATATATGTGTGCCTATGTTTATAGCAGCACAATTTGTGATAGCCAAATGTTGGAAACAACCAAGATGCCCAT
>NW_004524710.1:1684557-1694235 GCF_000260255.1 Octodon degus | reverse complement strand
ACTCAGGTCAACAGTTTCTGACATTGCCAGTGAAGTGGAAGACCCAATACTATTATGGACTACTGAACTCTTTTGGATTATTTTGCTGAGTTAACACACCTATAATATTCAAATAATGGAACTTAACAAAAAAAGGTTATACACATGAATGTCCATTTTTTATCCGTGTATTCAAGGTAGTCAGGATAGATATATAGTTCCATTCTCTTAATGAATAAATTGACTTGTTCTAATGGTGTTTGCAGAATGGATATCATGTCTTCATCTTGTACAGCAATTAAGCACTGGGAGGAATGTATGCAATGTGTTAGTTATTGAAGCTGTCCTACCAATTTGATTTGAAACTGTCTCGTTGCTATTTGTTTATCAATAAAATTATGGGAAAAAAGAAGTAAAGCCATGGTGTTATGTTGAGCTTAGGGGACTCAGGTCATCAATTTCTGACATTGCCAGTCAAGTGGAAGACCCAGTGCTATTAATGGATATTGGACTTTTAGAGTATTTTGCTGAGTTTACACACCTATAATATTCAAATAACAGAACTCTACAAAAAAAGTGGGGATACAGATGAATATCCATTTTGTATCTGTGTATTCAAAGTGAATAGGATAGATATATGGTTACATTCTCTTAATGAATAGAGGGATTTGTTCTAATGGTGTTTGCAGAATGGATATCATGTCTGCATCTTGTACAGCAATTAACCACTAAGAAGAATGTATGCAATGTGTTAATTGTTGAAACTGTCCTACCAATTTGTTCTGAAACTGTGCCATTGCTATTTGTTTCTCAATAAAATTATGGAAAAATGAAGAAAGCTGTCTCATCGCAAGTTTAGTGTTATTTGAATCCATGAAAAATATTTACATAGACTTCTGGATGTAACAATTTATTTAAAGAAAGTCAAAGATTGACTGTAATGGAAATCTGCCATGTGATGTCTTTCTACATCCTACTGAAGTTTATGCACAGGCCTATCCGTGAGCCCACACAAGGCATGAATCCTCCTATTTAGCGTTCACAGTCAATCTGACTGCCCTCTCAACATTTTCATTTTCTTATTACTAGCTGGTTAGTCCCTTCTACATTCACAGTATGGTTAAGTAGAAGCAGTGGTAAAATACAGGAAACAATTAATGAACAGCTTGGCTAATCACTGGGAAGCCATAAAAACCCTCTACTTCCTCTCCTGTCCCTGTTCTCTTCCCCTACATCCATTCCTAAATTGCATCAATTCTACAACCCTGAACTTTCCTTGCTTTGGTAGGTACTGAGAACACAAATATGGAAAAAACACTTCCCTTAGCCCGAAATGTTCCAGTGAAGAGAGCTGGGCAAAAGACAAGTCATTGACAAATGGTACTTTTCCATAGACAGCACAACTCTGAGCGCTACATCATAGATATTTAAACCTACAGAAAATTAAGCAGGAAATTGACTTGAGATGCACTTTCTTTAGTTGGCATGGGAAGAAAATTCTTTGGTTGAAGTGATTAAAGAAACAGATTTGAGAGAGCAGGAACTTGACAAAGAGAGACTAGAAAGCAAATGCAAAAATACAAGCTAGAGATGACAAAGTTCTTTCACAATGCAGAATTTCAGGAAGTGGAGATGAGAGCCCATGCACAGATGTGAGTAGGTTCAGCAGGGACTAGTAGCTGACTGTAATGGAGGAGATGAGAGAGAACAGTGATAGAGAATGGTGCAAGAAGTTCCCAGCTTGGGAGGACCTAAAATTCTTACAAGTCATAAAGGACTCTGCAATTTAGTGACTTGTTTGCCTATTTATTACCTTTTCAAGAAAAAAAACCTAACATTTACTTGACAGAGTTTAACAGTAATTGGTATGACATTAGAAGCAGTCACTTTTAGAAGACCCGAATAACCGGGATTCCAAGCATGGCCCTAGTACTACACATTGTTATCTTCAGTGCAGTTGCCTAGCTCACAGATATCAGCATATATAGATAGGGTGAGAATCCTACCAATTAAGTACTAGTTTCAAAAACCTGATGGAGATTCTCAGGATCATTGCCTTAGTTGTTTGCCTATATAACTATGTATCTTTATACTACTGTATATTTTAAATACCATACTGAAAAAAAAATTAAAACTCTTACTCCAACTTTATCCCCTCTTAATGGAGTCATGTCCATATATTTAAAATCTTCTAACACATATCAGTATTTTCTCCTAATCCATGTCTCACCAGAGCACCTAGTCCCTTATTATCTTTCTTTTATAGAGTCCTATAATAACGTATTTATAATTATTCAATTCCTTCACTCTTTTTTAGATTGATCAGATAGATCCAACCAGAGATAATGGGGAAATGTTTAAATTTCAAAAAACAAAATAAAACTCTTCACAGCTTACTCAGTGAGTGGATTGAACAATAAAAAGGCATTCATCTCTATTTGACATGAAGGGGTGTATTAAGCGAGTTTCCACTTTCTTCCACACCATGCCTTTTAATTCTCTATTATATGTATTCCTACAGTTTCCCTGTGGGTCAAAAATAGTTCTATTCACTGGATGACTAACATGCACCTATCCATCGTTTCTAGCACAGTGACCTGAGTGTAGCTTTCTGTTACTGCTTTCAGGTAGATGCAAGGAAAATTACTTTGAGATGGAAACATTCCTTTGCATTACACTTCAAGTCTTCAGGCAAAGAGAAGTGTTCATGAGTTCACTCCATGCTAGCTGAATAAGCAGACCAGTGTTCACAAAAAGAGAGATGACAGCCATATCTCTCCATTGGAGGATCTGAGGGGACCCTTCTCCCAGGAATCCACAGAAGAGAAGAGGCAATGCACACAGACCTTGGGTCCCTTTGCCCATCCTTCACTCTCAGAGATTGCAGAGTGACAAGAATTTGCAGTGTCAGGAGCTACTTGGCCTGAATATGCTGAGCGAAAAGGCCATTGGCGGATTCCTCCCTTCTTTGGGGCAGAGATAAGCCAAGAAACAAATCTTTCTCTTCCCTTCCTTTTCCAAGGTCATTAATTACCCAAGTAAACTCTAGATGTGTTCAGTTTGACTCTAGAAAAGGAAATCCTTCTTTCTCCAGAAAACTTTCATCAAGCTTCTTCCTGATGCCTCATCCTCTCATATACCCATTAGATTTATTGTGAACTTTATTTTATCGCAAGCTCCATTTTGCTTTATTACTTTATTGCCATTTTTAAGGTAAATGCAATTTATTACAATTAGAAAACAGAGACATTGAAGTAGTAAAATAATCTTAGAAGTGCATATAAAATACAAAGATTCTCCTTTTATAATTCAAGGTTAAAAAATAAAATGAAAACTAGTGTGTGTGCTATGAAGACAGCTAAAGTTAAAATAATGTTGGGGGAGGGGTTAAGTACATAAAAAAAAGCAAGTTCATAGTGAAACTTAGTCACAGCAGTAGTTGTCCTTGGGGAGAGACAAGTGGACTTGGTCATGTTTTTTCCCCTTCCTTTTGCTTCTCCTTTTTCCATTTTTGTCTTTAATGAGCATGTGTTGCAAAGTATCTACCTCCCACTTGCTTACTAAGTAATGACACTCTTGTGCTCTTTTGATTCTCATGCAGTTTTTTGCAATCAGCCTTAGATTTCTCTAAAGCTTATTTCTCACTGTTTCTTGGTTAACACAAGAAGCCTGTGATTTGGATAAGGGTCCAGCTCTGTACTTAGGAATGAGGATGCGTGAGAGATGAGTAACACAGGGACAAGGATGAGAGCAGTGATTCACACATGCACCTAGATAACATCGCTTGCTCTGCTCCATATTTTAGCCACTATGAACATTATCTTGAGGGGGTAGCACTGCTGATGTCAATCCAATGCATTCCAAGCCCTCAGAAACAGCTGAGTTACAGCTTTAGTCCAAGGGTGTATACAATTCCTTAGCAGAATCTAGAGTTCTTTGGGGGCTAAAAATGTTTGCTTTATGGCCCACTGTCTGTCACTCACATTGCTTTAGTTCTTTTGCTGTGGAAAACGTTTCTACCACATAATTCTGTTCCACTCTTTTTTTATGTATATAGTACAGGGTCTACAGGGTCTCACTACACAGATCAGACTCATAGTGATCCTCCTGTTTTTTTCCACCCAAGCCCTGGGATTACAGGCATTACCACCATGCCTAGTCTCAATTGCTGCCTCAGCAAGTCCCAAGGGTGGGGCCAGTAGGACATGCTGGTAATAGAACCTCAGTCCTTTCATCTGCCTAAGCAGGCACTTTAATCTGCTGAGCTATCTGGCCTGCATTTCACCACATACTTCTAAGAGAAAACAATTCAGAAAGATCTGGACAAATGCTCTAAAGTCAATGGCATATTGATGTGTTAAGACACTAAATAAGGCATGGGCTACAAGAGACAGTACTGTCCCCTCTGAAGGTGCTACCAGGTGAACACAGAGACTTCAAGAACACAGGGAGGCCTCAATCAGCTGAAAGCAAGGATATGGAGAGAAGGCTCCTTGGAGAAGGAAGAGTTCTGAGAGAAAAAAAATAAGAATTTGAGGTAGGGACAGGAGAAGGAGAATGAGAATTGAAAGGCAAAGGAATGTCATATTCAGAGACCAGAATTAAGGAAGCAACAGGATGGCTCAGCCACAAAATACAAAGGCAAGAGAAGAGAAAGACACCAGGGGGAAGGTGGGGACCTGTCATGCTGCACTAAGTGAGAGCAAGGAGAAAAATACTTGAGGACTTATGAGCAAATAAAATTTTTGATCATATATTGTGTGATTTTAAAAGTAGAAAGGATCCTAAGAATTATATGCTATGTCTCTTTAATTGAAGACATTAAAATGCAAAAAAGTTAAGTAGCTTATGCAATGTCACCCAGCTTGCAAGGGGTAGAGTTGACTCTAGAAATGTTCAGGACTGCTGTTAACTCTTCACCTTTCTCTCAGTAGAGTTGATCATGGTTTTGGATTCAGTTACATCCTTCAGAGTTTTCTACAAGTCTGGACTGAGGTGTTCGCCCTCCCAAGTCAGGTAAACTCTGGGCCTTGGAGTAAGAGCAGCCGTCACTGCCAAGAAGGGTTTCTCAAGCATCTCCAAGCCCAGCCCATGTTTGCAGAACTCAAAGAATTGAAAGTGGCTTCAGCAGAGCAGAGACCTTGCTTCTAAAGCATCTTCTGCTCCCTGCTTCCTAGTTAGTGTCCTCCATCCCTCCCATTCTCTCTATCTTCCTTTTCTATGTTCTCTTGCTCTCGTCTGGTCTCTGTTTTCATCCTTTGCTTCCCATTGCTCTCGATTCCTCCTTCTCTGCCCTAAATGTGAGAAGCCATGGCCAGAAGTAGGGCTCAGGCTGCTTAGCATCGCAAAAGAAAGCCCAAAGTATCTTACACTGCTTTCTTTTCCCAATCTCAGCTTTACATTCAATATTAGCCTTCCACCCTCCCTGCCTGGACAACCTGCTTCTTCATGGGGGAGCCCTAGCATGGCTGGATAAAACCCATGATCAATGTCTCTGCAGCCCCAAGGCTGAGCTGTTGATCCCTCAGCTCCCCTAAGCCTCCCACCAAAGATGAAAGGGGATCTGAACACTAAGCAGGCCAGAATTCCAGCTTCTTCTGCGCCATCTAGATGGCGCGCCTGGAGGGAAATGAGGCATCTGGAAGTCAGCCACGTCCACCCACCCATCAGGCTTGACTGCTGCGGTTTGGCAAGCTCACCGCGAAGGCTAAAGCCGGTGCTCCCACCTGAATCCAGGCCCAGCCCAGGATGGACAGGCAGGAGAAGAGAGGGACATCGCCTTCTCCTCTGCTCTTTTGAACTCATTTGGCAGCCAGCAGGAAGGCCGCCAGGGAACCGGAGCACTGCAAGAAGGAAGATGACGCTGTGAAGAGGGAGTAGCTTGCTTCTGCATGATGCATTGGCCCTCAGAAGCCAATCTCCCTTGCAGATAAAGCGCATTTATTTTGTTGAGCCTGGAGCTGACAGGAGGAGGCTTGCTGGCGGGATGGTTTCCGGCCTATTCATCCTCTTTCTGGTAAAACCACCTCTTAGAGGAAGGCGTCTCAGCAGTTTCCTCTGCACTGTGGCTGCTAAGCACCTGCTGGCTGTGAGATCTTCTGCTCACTCCAAGCGGCCTCCACCCCACAGGGACTTCTCCCAGCAGCCACCTGAGCTACACAGGCTTCCAGCAGCGAGCTTGTTGACAGGAGCTAATGACAGATGACACGAGAGCATCTCAACCCTTTCCAAGGAGAAGCAGAGCGCAGTGCGGAGCTCCAATCCTGCAGGGACAGTTTCTGGTCTGGACAACAGCACTTGCCAGATCTGGTGGAAGATTGGGGAGGAAGATGATGGGGCAGAAAAGCTGGCTGGGAAGGTGAAGTTCCCTTCTTGATCTTTCCTCCAGTCCAGCATCTTAGCAGCCTTAGGATCTATGTGAAAATTGGCTCTTGCACTTTTATTTTAAGATTTAAATTTAAAGATTCCTGAATTTGTGTTTGACAATCTGACCTGCCTTACACACATCACCCTTTTCTGCCTTGCAATTTCACTGCTGAGGGTCATTTCCTTTGATCATTCAGTGCTTCTGTCTGTTGTGAGTGAGGGAAGCTGTGTCCTTAAAGGGTTCACTGTCCAGAAGTGCATGCAGGCACAGTGACCTAATGACTCGGAGCAGGTGTTGAGTGTAACTCCAAGAGCTCAGGACAAATTAGAGAATGCTTTAGGACAGATAGCATCTAACTTAGGAGGCATGGAGAAGAAGGAGCAGCCCAAGAAAGCAAGTGGTGAAGGCCGATGGGCTGCAATGGGGAAGGGTGGCCCTCTGTTGTGAGGAGTCCATCCAGACATGCAAAGGTTTCTCATGGGACAAGAATGGGTGACAGCTCCAGGAGAGAAAATTGGGACACCCTCTTCTTGCTATCCTGTCTCTGTCTAAATCTTTGCACAACTTCCCTCCTGTGTCTATGTTTTCCCTTCTTTAATGACAGTCTCATCTTGAGAGCTTTACTTTTACATCCACAAAAGCTTTTTCCAAAATGGTGACATTCACAAGTTCCAGGCCTTGTGAATTTGGAGATATCTTTTTAGGAGCCACTGTTCAATTTACTGCAGGAGGGGATTTTCAGTGTGGCCCATGACAACTGGGAGGCCATGTGTTTGCCACACTCTCGCCTGCAACTCAAATAGATGCCCCAGACAGGGACAGGCTTTGACATAAGCAGATGAAAGGAATTCCCCAGAGTCGCATAGTGCACACTTTTAGAGCCAGGTGTCCTGTTCACAGATGATTCCCCATTGACCAGATGCTCCCAGAGAATCATAACTGTGTCCCAAAGTGGTAGCATATCCTGAAATCTTAGCACAGGGCATGACACATAGTGGGCATTAGATTACTATTTTTTTCATTTTATTATAAAATTTTATTATTTTTATTCATTTTAATGAGAAAATAAAATAATGAAACAATTTCAGAGCAGGTTAGTAGGACAATTCCAATAATTAATACATATTGCATATTGTTGTCTTCGTAGTGATTATTCAGAGGACAAGATGCAGACATGATATCTTCTCTAAGCAATATTAGTACAAGCCTTTCTTATTAAACTAAGAGAAACTAGCTGTATATCTATCCTAGCTACTTTGTATATACATATATATTTTTTCACTACAAAATGGTCTTTTATTTACATCCCCCTTTATTATTTTGTGTTGTTAGAGATGGATGTTCCATTCCTGTTAGAGAGACTATACTAGGAGAAGTCTTTAAAGGCCCTTTTCATACTTGATGCCAGTTCAGTTTTGGGTTATTTGTTTGTTTGCTTGTTTCATGGAACTGGGGATTGAACTCAGACCCCTGTGCTTGCCAGGTAAGTGCTTATTCCACTGAGCCATCTCCCTGGCCCCCCCAGTTCAAATATTGTAGGTACTTGAATTCAACAAAATAGCACAATATAGTCCAAGAGTTCATAATAAGAGTGAGTTATCAGCAGAACTGGTAATTTTCAGAAGTTGTTGACTTGAGCCTTTTATAGCTCAGCATATTAATATGGTGTTACTTTTTATACCTCATGATTATACTTTTCTGCTGAGTGGTTAAGACCAAGTTAAAGCAAGACCTATATAACTAAAAATTCAATTACTATCTTTTAGATAAATGATTTAATATAAATCATTGTTATTCTAATCATTTCATGACATTTTTTTTAGTCTCCATAAAAACTAATTCAGCCTTTATGAGACAAACCTACAGCATGTAGCTACAGTATTAGGGTATAAGCCCTGCAGTTTTGCATAAAATAAGACAAACCTTCTGAATTCAGTCTACTGGTAATGGGTCTTGAAAACATCACAGCACTTGGAATAAGAAAGAATGAAAGAAAACTGAATATGGTGGTGCATGCCTATAATCCCAGCACTGGGGAAGCTGAGGCTTAAAGGTCACTACAAGTTCAAGGCCAGCTTGGGCTATACAGCAAGAACCTGTCTCAAAAGACAAAAAGCAGAGTAAAAGAAACTACAGAAGAATTTTAGCACCTTTACCATTGCCCCCATAGTTAGCTCAGTCTGCCTGGTGCTCACCATACCAGAAAAAGGGACCAATTAAATAGTGGAATAGTTCCCGTGTCTCAGGCCAGGAAAACCTTCTAGAGAGTTTCAAAAATGAAAAAGTAGGGCTAGGGAGATAGCTCAGTGGAATAAGTGTTTCCCTGGCAAACGCAAGGGCCTGAGCTCAATCTCTGGTTCCGCCAAAAGGAAAAAAAATATCAAAAATGAAAAAGTATAAAGAAGGTATAAAAATTAAATCTACTTGCTTACCCCAGTAGCTACTAGCTGCACATGGCTGTCAAGCATATGAAATATGACTTTTCTGAATCTATAGTTCTGTAAGTCAGTTTTTCATTACCGTGACAAATTACATGAGACTGTCAGCTTAAAAAAGTAAAAAGTTTATTGCGGTTCTCAATCTCAGAGGTTTCAATCTACAGTCATTTGGTCAGGCTACTTTGTGTCTGTTTCTTACTACATCATAGTAGAAGTAAATCATAGTGGAAGTAAATTGTAGGGGCGACTTGTTATTTCACAATGGGAGGAAGTAAAAAGATAGGAAGGGGAAGGGGCTGAGTCTCATGACTATTCACTTCAAGGGCATAAGCGAAACAACCTAATCTCTTTCTACTAGAACTATCTCCTAAAGTAAATTTACTGCTTCCTAGTAAGTTTAGGTTGGGACAATACCTTCAATGCAGAGTTTTTCAGGGATGTTCAACACCCAAAATACAACAACAAGCAACCTAAATATAATGTGCATAACAAATTTTTTTAAATTTTATTTCCATAACTGTAGTAGAGAGGGACTCTACGTCAATCTGGTAGAAGTTATTTATGAAAATAAAATGGCTAACATAATCCTAAATGGCAAAAAACTGAAATCTTTCACTCTTAGATCTGGTACAAGACAAGGATGTCCTCTATCACCACTCCTACTCAATATAGTTCTGTAATCATTAGCTACAGCCATTAGATAAGAGAAAGAAATAAAAGAAATGAGAATCGGTAAAGAAGAAGTTAAATTATCTATATTTGCAGATGACATGATACTTTACTTGGAAGACCGAAAAAACTCTGCCAAGAAGTTACTACAAATTCAGTAGCATAGCAGGATACAAAATCAATACTCAAAAGTCAATAGCATTCCTCTACACAGACAACAAATAC
>NW_004524710.1:1682319-1684457 GCF_000260255.1 Octodon degus | reverse complement strand
AGAGAAAACATTCTCTCAGGCTTTCACAGAGAGCACATTGGCCAAGCAATGGCCATGACTCATCCACATGGCTGACACTGACAAAGGTTTGACAATCTGAGGTACAGGATCTCAGGATAAATCATGAGGGGATCTCATTGAACTTATCAGACCCAAAAGCTACAACTCTTGTTGCATAGGTTCTGCTTTACCTTGTTCTTAACCATCCAGAAGAAAAGTATAAAAGCGAAATATAAGAAATAAAGCCATGCTGTTATGTTGAGCTATGGGGGAATCAGGTCAACAATTTCCGACATTGCTAATTAAGTGGAAGACCCAATACTATTATGGACTACTGGACTCTTTTAGAATATTTTGCTGAGTTTACACACCTATAATATTCAAATAGTGGAACTTAACAATAAAAAGGTATACATATGAATGTCCATTTTCTATCTGTGTATTCAAAGCGGTTAGGATAGTTATGTAGTTACATTCTCTTAATGAATAGAATGATTTGTTCTAATGGTGTTTGTAAATAGGATATCAAGTCCGCATTTTGTATAGCAATTAACCACTAGGAAGAATGTATGCAGTGCGTTAATTATTGAAACTGTCCTACCGATTTTATTTGAAACTGTGTCATTGCTATTTGTTTATCAATAAAATTATGGCAAAAAAAAGAAAAACAGCTATTTTTAGCAACTTCCACTGATCAATTAAATTATTGCTAGTGGATTCATTGAGTCATAAAGCAGGAACACTTAAAATTGTGAAAGACACTGTCAGGTTGCTCTCATAAGAGTTCTTATATTTATATATACAACATCAGTATATGTATAGCCTTGTATGTTATTAATTATCTATGTCATTTTTATTGTCATAATAAAATATATGCATACACAAAAAAAAACAGGAGAAAAAGGAGTAAACGACAACAGGTAAATAACATGTCAATTGTAAGTCAATACATCGCAATTCTAACCATCAATGTAAATGAACTCAATTCAACAATTAAGAGAAATAGACTGACACAGTGGATTAGGAAACAAAATGCAACAACATGCTGCATACAAGAAAATCATTTAACTTATGAAGACATTCATAGGCTGAAAGTCAAGGATGGAACACAATACTACATGCCCCAGCACCTCAGAAAAAATCAGGGGTACCAATCCTATTCTCAGTCTCAACTTCAAACAAACAATGATCAAGTGAAATAAAGAAGGCCACTACATATTGGTTAGGGGAAAAATTCAAGAGGAAGGGGTAACATTCATAAATATGTATGCACCAAACACAGGAGCACCCAACTATATCAGGCAAATCTTAATGGACATGAAAAATCTAATATCCAATACCACAATTTTAACAGGAGACCTTAACACCCCTTATCCCCGAAAGATAGGTCAACCAGTCAAAAACATAGCAAAGAAATTACAGAACTGAACCAGAGCTTGAAATAAATGGACTTAGGGGACATATACAGAGTGTTCCAGCCAAACATGTATTCAAATATGAATACATATTTTCCTCAGCTGGACATTTGTCATTTTCTAAAATAGACCACATACTCGTCTATAGGTCATGTATAAGTATATTTAAGAAAACAGAAATTATCCCATGCACATTATCTGACCACAGTGCAGTGAAACTGAAAATAAATGAAAAAAGGAACCAGAAAAAAACATAAATACATGGAAATTAAATGACACCCTACTCAGCAACCAATGGGTCACAGATGACATTAAAAAAAGAAATTCAACAATATTTACCATTCAATGAAATTTCAAGCACAACTTATCGAATTTATGGTATACGATTAAAGCAGTTCTCAGAGGGAAATACATAACTGTGAACACACATTAGGAAAACAGAAGGGGAATATACAAATACCCTAACGCTCCACCTTCAACAACTATAAAAGGAAGAGCAAACCAAACCCAGAGCCCAAACAAGGGAAGAAATCATAAAGATTAGAGCAGAAATTAATTCAATTGAGATGAAGAAAACAATTCAAAGAATTAAAAAAGCAAAAAGCTACTTCTTTGAAAGATTAAATGAAATTGATAAGCTCCCAGCTCACCTCGTCAAAAGAGGAAAGAAAAAATTCAAATACAAGCAATAAGGAATGAAAATGGTGTAATTACCACAGACCC
>NW_004524710.1:1651836-1672390 GCF_000260255.1 Octodon degus | reverse complement strand
ACTTATTCTACTGAGCCTTTTCCCCACCCCCTCTTTTTTTTTGTTAGTTTTTTTTTTTTTTTTACAGAAAATTTTTGAATCTAGCAGCTAATTGGAAAGATTCTCACACTGACTAACTATATATTCTGATTCCTTTGAAATAAGCAACTGTACTGCAGATGGTAATCTGTAATGGCAATTTCATGCTTGGAGTGCCTGTCATTCTGGTCTTGTGAATACAGGCTGCTTGTCATGACATGCCAGTTGGTACTCTGCTGTCTCTCGGGTAGATGGTTGTTCAAAAAGAAGGGGTTGGTGAATGAAAGCAAGAGACAGGAAAAGGAATCTTGTGGGATTGTCCTGCTTCAATATTGTATATGGTTAGATTTTTGGACTTATGTGTAAACATAAGAAGTATATAATTATGCCGATTTTTAAAATATATTCTTATTTTTAAATGTTTTTTATCATATTCTGTAGGGACTTAAATTTCAACATATCAATATTTGATGAAAAATACCGTTTCCATGTTATTCCTAAGATGTTTGATATTTAGACAGATAGTGAGGTTAAGCTTAACAGCCTAAGTTGTATGGTAATCACAATAAGCTTGTCTTCTGGATGGTTAACAACCTAAGTTTGCAGACCAAAATTAGAGAAATAGGAGGGCTGCAAGGAAAGCCAACATTTTGGCCCTTGCCTTCCAAGGTCAATTAAGACTCAGGACATATGTGAACTTGTGCTGTCACATCATGTAATTCGGTAGTGTCCCAAATTTTCTGATCAAGGAGATTATGAAGTCAAAGAGAAAAGTGATCGGTGATGTTGAGTGTGCCTGATGAGAGTCACATGGAGAGAAAACACTCTCTCAGGCTTTCACAGAGAGCACATTGGCCAAGCAATGGCCGTGACTCATCCACATGACTGACACTGACAAAGGATCTACAATCTGGATATTAGGATATCAGGATAAATCCTGAGGGGATTACACTAACTTTATCAGACCCAAAAGCTACAACTCTTGTTGAATAGGTCCTGCTTTATATTGATCTTAACCAACCAGCAGAAAAGTATAAAAATGAAGTATAAGAAGTAAAGCCATGCTGTTATGTTGAGCTGTAGGGGACTCAGGTCAACAATTTCTGACAATGCCAGTCAAGCAGAAGACCCAGTACTATTATGGGCTCCTGAACTCTTTTAGAATATTTTGCTGAGTTAACACACCTATAATATTCTAATAACGGAACTTAACAAAAAAAAGGGGGATACATATGAATGTCCGTTTTGTAACTGTGTATTCAAAGTGGTTAGGATAGATATATAGTTACATTCTCTTAATGAATAGAGGGATTTGTTCTAATGGTGTTTGTAAATAGGATATCTTGTACAGCAATTAACCACTATGAAGAACATATGCAATGTGTTTATTTTTGAAATTGTCCTACCAATTTGATTTGAAACTGTCTCATTGCTATTTGTTTCTCAATAAAATTATGGGAAAATAATTTTATTGAGAAACAAATAGCAATGAGACAGTTTCAAAACCGATCGGTAGGACAGTTTCAATAATTAATACATTGCATGTTTTTGTCTTCTTAGGGGTTATTCATAGTACATGATACAGACATGATGTCCTGTCCACAAGCACTATTAATACAAATCTTTCTATTTATTGAATTAAAAGAAAGTAGTTGTATATCTACCCTAACTATTTTGAATATCCAGATACAAAATGGCCCTTTTTTTGTATTTTCTCTTGAAAGCAAGGAAACACTGGCTCTTGCATACAATTTTTCAGACAATGGGAATCTAACTTTTGTTTAGTTTAGTCAGAGATGGGTATTCCATTGTCATTTAAATATTGTAGGTGCATGAATTCAGGAAAATATTAAAATGTAATCTAGTAGTCCATAATAGTAGTGGGTTATCTGCATGGCTGGCAATGTCAGAGGTTGTTGACTTGAGCCTTTTACAACTCAGCATATTAAGATGGTTTTACTTTTTATACTTTTCTGCTTGGTGGTTAGAACCAAGATAAAGCAAGGCCTATATAACAAGAAATGTAACTTTTGTATCTGATAAGGTCAGTTAAATCCTCTCAGGATTTATCCTAAAACCCTGTACTGTAGTTTGTAGATCCTTTGTTAGTGTCATCCATGTGGATGAGTCATGGCCATTGCTTGACCAATTTGCTCTCTGTGAAAGCTTGAGAGAATGTTTTCTCTCCATGTGACTCTCCCTAGGCACACTCTTCATCATTGAGCACTTTCTTCTGTGGCCTGGTAATCTTCTTAATCAGTAAATTTGGAATACAACTGAGTTACATGATGTTATAGTACAGGTTCTCCTATATCCTGAGTCCTCACTGACCTTGAAAGGCTAGGGCCAAAATCTTGGCTCTCCTTGCAGCCCTTCTTTTTCTCTAATTTTTGGTCTGCACACTTAAGTTGTTAACTCTCCTGAAGAGAAGTTCATTATTATTACCCTACAATGTAGGCAGTTGAGCTTAACCTCACTATCTGTCTGTATATCATAACATGGAACAGGTACTAAAAATTAGTTTTTGTGGGTCCAATTCAATAGCTAGAATATTTGTTCCCTTTTGAAGTCTGTTTAAACAGATTTCAATAAAGACAGATTTGCTACAAAATGTTTATAAATATAGAAAATTACAAAGAATCGTGACATAAATAATCATTCAGCCAGCATATATCTATATTCACAAATGCTATTGTTTTTATTCTGCTTAGCCAGATCGTACTTCAAAGGAAAGATAGTATGACAGATATACAAGAACTT
Source organism: Octodon degus (assembly GCF_000260255.1). Taxonomy (NCBI): domain Eukaryota; kingdom Metazoa; phylum Chordata; class Mammalia; order Rodentia; family Octodontidae; genus Octodon; species Octodon degus. The sequence continues at coordinate 1,669,612 of NW_004524710.1, read as the reverse complement.
TTGTTATTCCTTTGTCTACTTTCACAATTCCAAATCTTCTTTTGAACTTCTTCTTTTCAGTGCTTTCTGGTTTTGTGACAATGTTAGTAAACGTGTTCATATATACATTAAGAATACAATATTGATCATATTTTTATTGCTTTGCTGAAGGTTATCTTTTTAAGTCCTATGCATGCTGTACAGATAGTCTCCAATATTTTAGCTGTTATTAATATTTGCTTGTATGACTATAGCATTTTACTTATCTATTACACTGCTTAACATTTAGGTTGTTCTATCATTTTAGTATCACCAAAGATATCTCATGTATTTGTGTGTGTGTGTGTGTGTGTGTGTGTGCACACATATGAGGTTCTTTCCCAAGCTCTGTACATTTCTTTCTTCTCTTGTATCAACTTTTTCTTAAAAGGCATTCAAAGGTCTTGTGGTGTGTAACATCAATTTTAAGTTTGGTTATTGATGCTCTATAAATATTTTATAGAATATTTAATGTATTCTTAACACGCAGTTTTAAATCTAGCAAACATTTGCTCTTATGGCCTGTCCTCTCCATTCCCTGCACATAGAGTCCCTCCACCTTCTCTGTCACAGATATTTAATATGCAGTCTTGCACAGACCCAAGTGATGCATCATCATCTGTGCACACTTGGTTTATTGAGTTGCTTTGCCAGCTGGATTTTTGCTCCCATAACCTCTGTTTTGCAGTTTGCATGTTCTACTTTTAAGCTGGGAATCAAAAATATTCAAAAGCTGTGCAGCCACCACCAAAGCCACCACCTTCAACACCTGCATGATTTTGACTAAGACTCTCTTTATCAGTCAGAGTGCATCTCCCGTTAGTGTTTTCAGTTATTTGTTCATTCCGGGAATTAATATAAATGATCTGGTTTTCAGACTCTTCCTTATCTTCAAATTCCTTTCACATATAAAATTTGCTGAACACAGAGTTCTTGGATCTCCCCTATTCCCTCAAAGCCCTGTACTCAGAACTGCCCTGTGTCTCTGGTATTGCAGAAGAGAAATTCAATATCAGGTTTCTTTTTCCCTTTACTTAGGGCAACTTTTAAACATCTTTTGCTTTTTAGTAGAGTTTGTTGCTTTTGTTGTTATTGTTCATCTAGAGGTGAGATGTCTGTATAATTTTAGTTTGCCAGAATCTATCTAAGTCAGCATGCCAAAACAGAATCCTCCAACAGTAATCTTCCAACTGAATTTCACACACAATGGTAGCACCAAAAGCCTCTCCAATGTGGGTGTTTACATAGATGTTTTTGTATTTTTTATTTTTCACTTATGTATTTGGTACAGCATCTCACTATGCAGATCAGATTCATAGTGATCCTCCTGTCTCCAGCTTCCCCAGCTCTGAGATTATAGGCATGTGCCACCACACCCATACTCTGTTGCCAGCTCAGCACTCCCCAAGAGTGGGGCCAGCGTGGCATGTCAAACTAAGCAAAGATGGTTTGAAAGAAATTAGTTTCTAGATTCCCAGCTGCTACATGTACTTTTCTAAAATTGATAAACCTAGGAAAAGACAAGGTGTCAAGATGTCATGAGGTTCATCTTTTCTTTCTCCTCTTGCAGTTGCCTTTCTGACACTTTATAGATCTCTTATTTATTTATTCAATTGAATTCTTTTTTATGTATTAGGTATAGAATCTCTCTACGCCACTCCAACTGATAGTGATTCTGTTTTCAGCTTCCTCAGGGCTGGAATTACACGCATGTGCCACCACGCCTGGATTCCATGCTGGCTCAATGCACCTGGGGGAGGGGCCCAATGCAACTTTAATGAGGTGCAATGCTGATGGGTTTTTTAGTATTGAGGATTGAACCCACAGTCTTTCCACTGAAGTCCAACCACAGTGCTCTAATTTTTTTTTATTTTGAGACAGTCAAGGCTAAATTACTAAGTCTGACAGGCTGGGTTTGAATTTACAACCCTCCAGTCTTAGATTTCCAGAGTGCTGGTATTATAGGCATGTGGGACCATGGCTGTGGTGATCTCTAGAAAGTGGCTGTGAGTCCTGTGGCACTCTTTCTATGGAGAGGTGGTGGCCTCTTGGATCCAATAGGGCCTAGAAAAAGGAAGCTGTATCACTTCTGAAGGCCATGAAAAGCCATTCTAACTAAGCTTGTTGACACATATCTGTAATCCCAGCAGTAGGGAGACAGGGGTCAGACATCTACATAACCAGGAGATAGGCAAAAGGATTATTGTGAGTTCAAGGCTAACATAGGCTATATAATGAGTCCAAAGCCAGTTTGAAGTATATAGTGAGACACTCTCTCAAAAAACTCAAACCACAAAAGCAACAAGATCAGTGCTACTTCTGCTTAGCCCACTGGAACACTTGCACTGGAGCCCTGGTCCCTATAAGAAGTCAGACTCCACTGAGGCTTTGAAACTATAACCCAAGCAACCTGGACAGGTCATACATAGGCCCTGGATAGACAGTTTCAGCTGAGCCCAGTCTCTAAGTCATTCCATCCCAGTCTCTGGAAATACAAGAGAAGGACTGTTAGTTTGAATGATGACGTCCTTTCCAAAAATCACATGGTAAAACATAATCACCAATGTCATAGTTTAGGCACTTTGAAGAAGTGGTTATGCTGTGTGGATGTACGCCCATAATCTCATCACTTAGTTGTTTTTTTTTTTTTTTGGGGGGGGGGTTGTGGAGCCAGGGATTGAACTCAGGTGCTTGTGCTTGCCAAGGAAGCGCTTATTCCACTGAGCCATCTCCCTGGCCCCAATCTCATCACTTAGGAGGCTGAGGCAGGAGCATTGTCATAAGCATGAGGCCAGGTTAGGCTACCTCTTAAGTTCAAGGCCAACTTGAACAAGATAGCAAGATCCTGTCTCAAAGAAAAAAAAGAGTGAGATAAAATCATGAGGGTAGAGTCCTTATGTGCGAAGTGAAGGCCATTATAAAAGGTCAACAAAAAATGGGTTTCCTGTATTATGTTCTTCAATTGTGTACAGACACATCCTTTTTTCCCCCTTCTGTCCCTTCTGCTCTGGTGTGAAGATGCAGGAAGAGCACCCTAGGCAGGCGCACTTCAACTTGGACATCCCAGTCTCCGGAACTTGAATTGTTCTGCTCTTCATACATTACCTAGCCCATGATATGTAGTTTGGTCTACACAGAAGTTTCTAGATAATTTTGTTTTCTCCCAGTGGAGTCAATTCTGCCTTTGATTTTTCTCAGCTGAGGCACTATATCTAAGGAGGATGGCTCAGCTACTCTCTCAACTCACTGACCAGTTCCTGAAGACCATGGAATCTGTGCCTATGACAGAATGGGTGCTTCATGTCTCTGAATTTGTGGTTTGTTTGTTATACAACAATAATAAAGAAGACAGGTACAGAAACACCTCCAGAGGGTCAAAGAACGGAAAAATTTGAAATAATATAGAAGGTGATAGAATGAAGCTCAAGTGACTGGGTGACACCTCCCACATGACTACTAATTCTTTGCTTTCAGAAAAAGTATGGGAAGACTTTGCAGGTTTATTAGCCATTGGGTAATCAATATCCGTTTTGATATTTGGTACCTATGTGACTTTGGTACACATTTCATAAAGAATAGATGTCATTACTAATATAAAGCTTTATTTCCATTTGCATGAAAAGTTTTCTCTGCATTTTCATTCATAAAAATAAAGTAGTTATGGGGAATATACCGTCTCATTTTATGTAGCATTCATCCATGATCATATGAACTGACTGAACAACAGATAATCCCTAATTGTCTGATAAAGAATTGCATTCCTGGTTTCATGTGTTGATGCATGCTTGTAATCCCAGAACTCAGAAAGCTGAGGCAAGAGGATCACCATGAGTTCCAGGCAACCCTGCACTCACTACACGTTGAATTCAAGGCCAGGCTGAACTCATAGTGAGACTCTGTCTCCAAAAACAGACAAACAAAAGAGAATGATATTCCCAATAAATTTGTACTTCTTAGGATTAAGACTGCTTTTTAGAGTGAGATGATTTGCATCATTTTAATCAGTCAGATATTAGCAATTATAATTATAGCACAAACTATAGTTTGGCCAACTTTTAGAGCTTATGGTCAGAGAAAACAATTTTCTAGCTTTACTGAAGTACAATAGATAATTACACATATTTAGGATGCATAATATGTTTTTGTGTATATATATTGTGAAATGGTATCTATTGTAAAGATGATTTACATATCCATCTCCTTCCATAGTTCTGGAGCTTGGGGATGTGAGGAAGGAAGGAGACACTGGGCAAATTTTATAGACCTTCAGCCACAAGATGAGTAAGTTCTGGAGACATAATGCACAGTATTGTGTCCAAAGTTAAGAATAATATACTGTATATGGCAACTTGTTAAGAAAGTGGACATCAAGTGCTCTCAGAGCACAGTTTTAAAACAAATGTAAATGTATATGGTATGCAAGGAAAGCCAACATTTTGGCCCTAACCTTCCAAGGTCAATTAATACTCAGGACATATGAGAACTTGTACTGTAATATCTTGTAACTCAGTAGTGCCCCAAATTTTCTGATCAAGGAGATTATGGGGCCACAGAGGAAAGTGATCGATGATGCCTAAGGAGCATCACATGGAGAGAAAACATTCTCTCAGGCTTTCACAGAGAGCACGTTGGCCAAGCAATGGCTGTGACTCATCTACATGGCTGACACTGACAAAGGTTCTACAATCTGAGGTACAGGATCTCAGGATAAATCCTGAGGGGATTTCCCTGACCTTATCAGATCCAAAAGCTACAACTCTTGTTGCATAGGTCTTGCTTTATCTTGGTCTTAACCATCCAGCAGAAAAGTATAAAAACGAAGTGTAAGAAGTAAAGCCAAGGTATTATGTTGAGCTGTAGGGTACTCAGGTCAACAATTTCTGACATTGCCAGTCAAGCGGAAGACCCAATACTATTATGGACAATTGGACTCTTTTAGAATATTTTGATGAGTTAACACACCTATAATATTCAAATGACAGAACTAAACAAAAAAGAGGATACAGATGAATGTCCATTTTGTATCTGTGTATTCAAAGTGGTTAAGATAGTTACCTTCTCTTAATGAATAGAAGGATTTGTTCTAATAGTGTTTGTAAATAGGATACCATGTCTGCATCTTGTACAGTAAATAAGCACTAGGAAGAGAGTATGCAATATGTTAATTATTAAAAGTGCCCTACCAATTTGATTTGAAACTGTATCATTACTATTTGTTTCTCAATAAAATTATCGAAAAATAAAATAAAATTCAATGTACACACACAAAAAAACATATATTGTAATGGTTGATGCATTGTGTCTACTTGGGAAGTTGAAGGCTTGGCTGAATTAGCTCTGTGATTCCACACCTTGGAGCATGGGCCCCCATGCAGTGACTCAGCACTTAGAGGACATATAAAGTGGATTGAGGAATGATGGTTTGCTCCACTTCTTCAGAGGACCTTCAGTCTGAGTTGGTTTCTGCTATTGAAAATACAATGAATGATTTTGAATCCCAAGTTTAAATATACTGATATTAATCTACAGAGAATAAGAATATTCACTGGACATCTAAGGGACTATTTTAAATTCACAACTCAATAAAGATGAATTTACTTTTGTACTTAAGGAGATAGAAGTTTACTTATCTGCAAGGTGTTTAGATAACCTTGGACATGTTTTAAATTGTAATGGCACAACTGAAGCATTGATATTTATAATACACTAGAAAGTAAGTCTTTTGTGACTATTTAAATTATGATAATAAGCTAAAAATATATGAGGCACATAAATTGCTCTATTACCTTTCTCACATTTCATTCAATCTTTTTGTCTCTTTCACACTGTAAGGAGCTCCCTTTTCAGCTGAGTCTGTTGTCTTCTCCTTTTTCTCCTTTTTTGCTATAGAGGAAACAATTTCGGAAATGTTATAGAGAACACAAAACAGATGCTTCAAAGATTTACTTTGGAACTCTTTAGTTAACTGACTTTTTTTCCAATGTAAGTTTTCCTCCATGTCTTGAATGACCTATTTATCATTTTTTATATTACATAATATTTTCATAAGATATTTGTCTATTTTTTCCCTTGTTGATTCACATGCCTCTGATTGTCCATTTCCTCTTCAGATGTGTGATTGTATTACCTGCGAGTGAAGCTGTGGGTGGCTGGGAATCCCCAACTGTATTTCTTTCTAATCTTACTACATATTTTTAAATTCTCTACATAACTGGGGTCTTAAAATTTTTCCCTCCTGAGTGCAGGAACTTTGACCAGTGTTACTTTGGATTTACTTGGAGTTTTGCATTGTTCTCAGTGATTTCCATGACAATAAATCAAGTCAGGAATTATGAAGCAGTCAGGTTAGTAATATATAAATTAGGGATGAGAAGCTTTCAAATGCTTATTATGAATAGGCAGTCTTTGTTTTTACAGTCTTTTGGGAAATGGCGTGTGTTGAAAATGCCACGCTGGCCACACTAAAGGTGGAAATAGCAGAGAGGATATCTCACAAGTGGCAGGAAGAGGTGTGTGGCAATGAGTTCCCTCTCACAGTTCACTGAAAATCAGCATGCTATAAGATGCTGAGCTTTGATTCAAGCATTTCCTCCATCCAGCTGCTTCCTAAGAGCCTTTAATTAGAAGAAACACAATCTTCTCCACGCCATGCTGTTGGCTTGCATCCATTTGTATTTGATTCTTACAAAGGTCAATATTGAATGCCATCAGAGTTCACCCTGGGGAGAGTGTGAGCCTAAACTTGTACAGGCAAAAATATCCCCCAGGCACAAAGGCGAATGTGGGTTCCATTCCACTGAGCTGAAGAAACATTATTTTCCTACAATCAGCAAAGTTGTAAGGAAAACAAGCACACAAAGGGCATTTCTCTAAATAGTGCTGAACTGTGTGCATGACACCTGTGGTATTTTCTGCTCAGTCCCTCCTCAAGCCATGTAGTTAGCAAGGGAGATTCTGTGTAAATGCGGGGTGACCCCACAACACTTGCCACCTGCAGCTGATGACCCCTGGGAGGCTGGTGTTAGATCCATACTAGGCCAGTCTAGAGCCTCATCTTTGCATCCCTCAAGGTACAGGTGATCATTTCTGGAGTGGGCACGCACACAGACCTGTACAAAATTCTGGCACTGAGTACTGAACCTTGCCACTGAGAGCATTCAGTAAGTGTCACGTCAGTGGTGAAGGGGAAGTTCTGACATCTTTGGTACCATCTACTGAAAACCAAAAGGGGATGCTATGATTACCCTGGAGGCCCATCTGCATCTCTGAAACTTCCATAGCAAGATCTTTTAACTCTTCCTTGGATTTCTTGAGAGAACCAAGGATCTTTAAATCAAATTTCCATTTTCTTGGTTAATCTTAGTCTGGATTTGCAAATGATGGACTCCTGATTTATATGATCAAGTTTAACATGTCTGACTATGAATCAGTATTTTTATGAACCAGGAAAGTTTATGGTTCCTGTGGGTCACTGGATCCTTCCTTTTGGTGATTTCTTACAGCTTTCTTTTGTACTCCACTTGGGGTTAGAAAAATCTTTCTTTCAAAATGGCATCTTGTGAAAGGTGACAGCTCTACAGTTTATCTAGATAGGCTATTTCCATATGCACAGTGCCTGATGATAAACACAGTAAAATATCCAGCATCAGTGTCTCCCACTGCCAAAATTCTCTCACAAATGGAAAACAGACAGACCTTTTTTTTTAAGATAGGCTACGTGCCAAGCTTTTTTTCATTTAAGAAAGAGTATAGAAAGGAAAACAAATGAAAAGAAAACAAGTCCTGACCCCAAGAAGAATTGCACACATTGTGCAGCAGCTGCTATGCATAGAGACAGAGCATACAGAGAGCAACCACACAGCTGGAGCAGGGCAGGCAGAAAAGCTGAGGAACCACTGTTCCTGCCCCAAAGGTAGAGGCCTGCGGAATGGGCATCCTCTTCCTTGTGAAGAGAGAAAGAGATAGAGTAAGTTGGGCTGAGAGAGGCCTAGACTGGACTGGACTGTGTGTGTGTGTGTGTGTGTGTGTGTGTGTGTGCGCGCGCGCGCACACGCATGTGCACATATGTGTGTGTGTGTGTGCACATGCGCACATGTGTGCGTGTGTGCATGTGTATGTGTGCGTGCGTGTGTGTGTGTGTTTGTGCGTGTGTGTTGGGGGTCCACTCCACATTAATTAATTGATGTTGTGAATAAAAACAGAAATTTCATAAAGATATGTACCAGATACTGGCAGACACTAATGAAGTTAGTTACAAGTCCTGGCCCCCATGTTAGACATAATAGCTACCTCGGTGTGGCTGTTCTGCAGCCTATGTGCCCTGCTGGCCTCCATGCTGAACTCTATTGCTGTGTGACCCTTGTGGCCTCATGCATCCCTGGTACAGGAAAGGCATGCTCAGAGGAACTGCTGCTGCTGGCAGTGTGGTTCTCTGCAAAGGCATACACACGAATAGAATGGAAATGGCCTTTTTCTCACTCCCGAACTATGGCAGGTGCTGACCTTTCCACTGTACATCCCATTTGAAGACAGAAAGAAGTAAAGCTTTTCTCAAGCCTTCTATAATGAGTACTGTGGAGCTCATGTTCTCTGAGTTGTTTATTTAAAACCTGGAAATGAACACAGTCTTTGGATATACAGAAAAGAAACCTAAGCATGGTGATCTCAGGCCCTGTCCATCCTTTCCTTTTCATTTCTTCTGTTCATCCAGAAGATGCTGCTCTTGCTGCAGATGTTGATTGCAACTTTTAGCATATGGAATTAATTAATAGCCAATTTGGGCAAAACAAGCAGATTTGCTATATTTACTTTAGATTCTTCTCTTTTCTAATTATTCATAGCAAAGGAAACCATGAAATCAGGAATTAAGATGCAGTCATTCCACAAAAATGAACAGCCAAAATAACACATAGGACCAAGCAGGAGTCTGGCATTGCCAATTCCAGGCCAAGGCCTTTTGCCCACTGAGACTTTTAGAGGTAAGTTAGCAGAGCACATCCAGAAATCAAGCTTGGTTTTCAGTCTTGTTTTCTCTGTCCAGAAAGTTCCTAAGAATAAAACCCACAGTTAGAGATCTCAGTCCTGTAAGAACTCTTCTTTGTTAGACACTTCAACTCTGGTTGTTAAGTGAAAGAAAAAGTGTGCTGTCTTGTGTGAGTCCCAGCCACTGTATAGTCTCCCACAATGTCACAGGTATGGTACCTGCCTGTATATTTATTTGCTCTGTAGCCTATTGCACAACTAAGGACAGGCGCTAAGAAGCCAGCAAGGTTACTTGGGGAAGGTTTTGATTGACTATTCTTTAAAATAATTACCCAAGATTGATGAACATATTGGTCTGAACACAATTTGTTTTGGAAACCAGGAATATTCTAGGAATAAATTCCAGTGCATCAACCACCTCCTCAGATGTGAGTGGAGGGGTTTCAGTTGACACAGCAGAGCTCAGTTCCATAAGCCTTTCTGATACAGAAGAAGGATGGTCTGTATGTGCCACATTCTCCAGAATACAGACTTCCCACTGGGCCCTGACTGGAGGTACACAAGCAAGCAACCACCCTCAGGAAGCCCACCCTGCCTTCTAGAGCAGCAGCACCCATGGGGTCAGTCCTCATGCACAAGCATTAACCAGGGACGCTCTAGGGAGGGAAATGAGGTAGAGCTAGGAGCTGGGCCAGAGGCAGTGAATGTCTGGCCAGGTGCAGGCCTCAGATCTGTGGTCTGGGGCACGCCATTGACTCCCATGCCATTACTGCAAATTTGAAAGGAAAAGTTTGTGTCCAGTGATCTCTATGGGCCCTTTCTGGGAGGAAAAACCAGAACTACTCTGTAATGATTCAGTAGATCTCAGAGAACTCACTGGTATACAGAGGCTTTCTGGTTGTTGTTAATTAGTAGTAGGATAAGCAGGATACTTGGAACATTATTAATGTAATAGTCAGGTGCTAGACAGCATGAAGCACCCTCCTAAAATTTACTCTTGGTTTTCACAATGTACCAACTGAAGTAGCAGAGGTGATCAGTGTGTGAATGGAGCCTCTTACTGGTGATATGATATGTATAGCTTAGACACCCGTACTTATGACAAGGCACATTTTGGTCTTATCTCTTAACACTGGCCCTCAGCCAAGGAAAAACAGTATGTGTGTTCAAGACAGAGGATATTACAAAGATTAATAAAACTTTAATTGATGTCAGTACCTTAGAGATTATGGGGTGGGTGGTTAAATACACAGTGTGAGCCCTGAATCATCTGCACATAAGGGAGCTATATGAGTGCATATTGCAAGCAGATTCCTGCACATGTTTGCCAACAAAAATATGAGTGCTAAGTTCATACTAAGTGTGGGCTTTTGAAAGAAATTCAAGACAGATTTAGAAAGAGGCTACTGCTAATAATAGTCATTTTAAGTGGACAAAAATTACAGACAACACATATTTTAAAAATTAGAATAGTGACCTAATTGGGTTAAATAGCTAAAGGCAAATTTAAAAAATTAGACAGAAAAAAGAAGATTGCAATAAAAACTATTGTTAATAGAATGTTGGAAAGTGGAAAAAATATTAGCTCCATGGAAAAAGAAGAAGATGCTGTTAAAAAAAAAAAGGAGCATTAAAGAGAATAATGTGCTCTTGGAAGTTAAGCATGTGACAACAGAAATGGCACATCCAGATGAAGTTTTAAATGAAAGATAGATGAGGAAATCTTGCAGAAATTAGAGCAACAAAATAAGATTGAAGGTTCAGAATATTAACAAACAGATCTGGGTGAGCCAGGACCCAAAAAGAGCACGGGGAAGGAGGAGGAGGGAGGAAATAGAAGGCAAGTCGTGGAAAAAGTAATTCAAGAAAAAATATCAGAACTGAAGGATGTATCCAGATCACCCAGCTGACTGTTCACAACAGTGAGGCAGACCCACACCAAGGAATGTCATTGTCTTAGTCACTCTCCTTATTACCAGGACAAAGTACCTGACACACGAGGGAGGAAAGAGTGTTTATTTGTTTGTTTGTTTGTTTTAATGTATTTGTACAGGGTCTCACTATGCAGCTCAGACTCATAGTGATCATCCTGCCTTCAGCCTTGCTAAGGATGGGATGACAAGCATGTGCCACCATGCCTGGACTCAGTAGCCAGCTCAGGGTGTCCGAGAGGTTGGTCGTTGCAGCATGTGGTGTTGGGGATCGAATCCCAGTCCCTGAGCTTGCCTAAACACGTGCTTAGTCCACTGAGCCATCTCATTAGCCTTGAGGAAAGGTTTCTTTTGACTCACATTTCAGTCCACAGTTGGCCTTCTCCAAGGCCATCAGTAGAGCTGAAGGGCCTGCTACGCAGACATCATCAATTCCAGGAAGCAGACAGCAAAAGGAACAGCCTGAGAGAGGATTAAACCCTTCCAAGTCACATCCACAGTGGTCTGCCTTTTCTGACCAGAGCTTGACTCTCAACAAGAAGTCAACAATAAACCTCATAACCCAATTACTTGCCAAAGGCACCACTTATTATCATGTGACAGTTGGAGGAAATATCTAGATATAAACCATTATAACAGTCATGAAACAGAAACTTCCCCAAGATATCCTCTTTAACATTCAGCTATCACAGAATATAATCCCTTGGTGAGGGCTACTTGGTTAATGTCTTTGAGACTTAAGTTGCATCCCTAGGGTGGCTTTTCCACCCTGCTAGTCTCTTTATGTGGCTTTGATACCTTGGGGAAACACCCAGTAGGTCATATTTTTATTGGGGCACCAGAGACCAAGAGAGAATGGAACAGGAAGAAGGAATGTGTTTCTGGATGTTTGCTCCCTGTTTCTAACAATTTTGTACCACCAATAGTTCTTTACCATGGTATATGAGTTAGTTCTGGTTGGCAGTAACAGCACTAGCCAGCACCTGATCATTGGAGGCATGAGCCCCAGCAGTCTCTCTCTTCTAAACTCCCAAGACAGAAGCCCCAGCTGAACAGCACACCATTGCCTAGAGGTCTGGATCCCAACTTTGCACAACATCCCCCCTTCAGGCTTCTGAGCTGTTTTTGTCTTCCCAGTCCAAATGGTTGTACCTATTTCCTAAGTTACTACCTCTGTGATACCTCTTTACTATATGAGATCCTCTCTGTTAAAATAACTAATATGCTTGTTGCCTCTTGACTAGCCCCCAATTGGCAAAATGCATCCCTAAATTGAGAAAGTAAATAAATAAGAAGATGTTGGATCCAGGAAGAGATCCACACAAAAGTGGAAATAATGGTAATATATCCCACAATGATATTTTGATCCAGGACAGACTACATGTACAACAGTGATCTCCTAAGATTATATCACCTCAGGTATCTTTTGTTGACACCTTACATTGCAAGTTCACTCACACTTTGTTCCTGTAAATTCCCACAGTGATGAAATCACTTAATATTGTCTTTCTCAGAACCTGTCTCATTGTCTATATTTGTTAGCTTTCAGTGACTGGAACAAAATACCTGAGAAGAATAACTTAAAAAGAAGAAGGTTTGTTTTCACATATGGGTGCAGGCGTTTCTTGGCCCTATTGCATTCAGGTCAGTGGTGAGCCAGTATATTATGGTGGAAGCTCATGGTTAAGGAAGCCACCTACATCTTGGCAGCTCAACGCAACTTCAGAGAAGAGGTCAGGGTTTCAGGATCTTTCACAAGACAATCTCATTGACCTAACTTCCTTCCATTAAGCTCCATCTACTAAAGGTTCCCCAACCTCCCATCAGTACCATTAGCTGGGGACCAAACTTTCATCACTTGAACCTTAGACAATATTTAAGACCTAACTCATAACACTGTTGTGGAGTAATCCATAACTACACCACAGAGGATGAAGAGAGACATCAGACAACAGCCATATCGTAGACATAGAGGCCAACAAGTTCACTTTAGAGCATATACAAAAGCTCCCAGAAACATTCAACAAGAAACATTTCAAGATGATGAAAATCACAAAATACTTCATATGTTCATACACACTAACTTTAGATTTATGCCATGGAAGGAAACTGTGGGACTGAATAAGTGATCAGAATGCAAAGACTAGAGCACATGCAAGTGCGGAGCTTTCCTGGTGTTATTTAAGAACTGTGAAGGACTCTAGGCAGCCTGAAATACTCTGGTAAACTCTGACATTAGACCCTAGCATGCAGGCATTGATCTTATGCTGGTGCCAGTCCAACCTTTTAGAAACTTAGGAGGACCCTGAGCAGCCCATAGGACTCTGAAGAGCTTCAATCTCTGGGCCCAGGTCACACAAGCTCAGAGCTTTCCTGGAGCCATTTAAGAACTTAGGACTCTAGGAAGCCTGAAGAACTCTGGTAAGCTCTGACTTTAGACCACAGCACTCAGGCATAGAGCTGGTGCTGGCACTGATCCAACCTTTTAAGAATTTAGGAGTATGCTGAGTGGCCAGTGGGAGCGTGGTGAATCTGGTCAACACCCACCACCTACACTGAACCTTTGCTGAGTAACGGCCAGTTACTTCCACCAGTAGTGAGAGCCTTGGTGAGTCCCAGCCTATTCCCTACTGTAGTGGAAACCTTACTAACACATGCCTGGCCATTCTCCCAACACTGCTAAGATTGGGTGATTATTGGGAGTTTCAAAAATACCAAAATGCAGTAGCAAAAAGCAATCTCAATCCTCCAACTCATCCAGAACAAATCCAGGAGACAAATACATACACGAACATGGAATTCACACAACTGAAATTTCTGAAATGATAGCAACTTGAGTAAAGAAACAATTCCATCAGGCTATAGAAGAAATAAGATCAGAAATTATCTCTTGTCTCAAAAAAGAAAAGGCAATGATCATGAAAGAATTGTTCAGAACAGCTAAAGAAAACATAGTTAGAAAAATAGAGAATATAAAAAGATGGAAACACTCAATTTGCAATACAAGAAATAATTAGAATGCATGAAATAGATTCAAACAGATATTCAGTAAATTAAGAACTCCATTAAAAGATGGCAAAGCCACTTGAATGAAACTGATGATAAACTTGCAGACCTCAAAGACACTGGTGCAGCCAATGAAAATGAAAAGAAAGGTCTTCTAAAACTAATTAGGAACTAGGAAATACCAATTCAGCAGCTACAAGATGATGCAAAGAAAAATAATATAAGAATAATAGGTATCAATGAAGTAGTGGAAGACAGAACAAATGACATAAAAAGACTATATGCAGATGTACTAGCAAAAACATTCCAAACATGAGAAAAGAACTTCACATATACATAAGTGAGGAATATGGAACTCCAAACAGCCATAATAAAAATAAGCCTACACCAAGACATATAATAATCAAGATGTCAGAAATCAAGCAAAAGAATAGAATATTAAAAGCTGCCAGAGAAAAGAAACAGATCACCTCTAATGGAAAGCTGATCAGAATCACAGCAGATTTCTTAATACCAACCATCATATCAAGAAGAATTGATGTGAAGTATTTCAGGACATGAAAGAAAATAATTTCCAACCCAGATTGATGTACCCTAGAAAACTATCTATCAAATTCAATGGTGAAATAAGATCCTTCCAAAACAAACAACAATTTAAGAGATTCATGACCACCAAACCAATACTACAAAGAGTACCAACAGATATTCTAGAAAGAGACAGAAGTGATCTCAGCTTCAAGAATAACAAACAAACCACCAAACAGACCAAGTAAATAAAAAGGGGAAAAAGTATGAAACCTATAGCAGGAAAATAACATGAGAAAGATAAGCCAATATGTATCAGTTATGGCCATCAATGTATATGGATTCAATTCACCAATTAAAAGAAACAGAGTAGCAGATTGGATTAAGAAACAAAATCCAAAAATATGCTGCACACAAGAAAAACACTTAATTCAAAAGGCAATTCAGACTAAAAGTCAAAGGGTGAAAAACAATTCTCCATGCCATGGGTAATCAGAAAAAAAAGCATGTGTAGCTATTCTGGTTGCTTATAATATCAATTTCAAACCAAAAATCATTCAAAAACATAAAGAAGGTAACTACATCCTTACTACGGGAAAAGTGCAAGAGAAAGAAATAACATTATAAATATATATGTGCTCATTGTAGGAGCACCCACTTATATAAGACAAATTTTAACAGACATGAAAAATCGAATGAGGAATAATACAGTACTAATGGGGGACTTTAACAAGTCATTGTCACAATGATATAGATCAACTAGGCAAAAAAATCAGCAAAGAAATAACAGAACTAAATCAAACTTGTGAAGAAATCAACTTGGTAGACACAGTGTTTTTACTTAGTATTTTACCCAGCAATAACAAAATATACATTTTTTTCAGCTGTACATGGGACATTCTCCAAAGTAAACCATATACAAACACAGAGCATTTTTGAGTAAATACAAAGGAATTGAAATTATCCAGTGCATACTATCTGACCACAGTGCAATGGAACTGGAAATTATTGACAAAAGAAACTACAAAAACACCATAAACACGTGGAACTTAAATAAGAACCTCTTAAACAACCAGTAGGTCACAAATGAAATTAAAGAACAAATGAAAAGCTGTTTACAATCAAATGAAAATGCAGATACAACTTACTGAAACCTGTGGGATACAATGAAAGCTGACTTAAGAGGAAAAGTTAGAGTGGTAAATTCTAACATTAGGAAAACAGAAAAAGCCCAAATAAATGACCTTATGCTGCACCTCAAGCTCCTAGATAAAGAAGAGCAAGTCAAACCCAAAGCCCAAAGAAGGTAGGAAATTATAAAGATTAGAACAGAAATTAATGCATTTGAGATAAAGAAAACAACAAAGAATAAAGAATGAAAAGGTTGAAATCACTACAGACCCTATGGAAATACAAACGATCATCAATAATTGTTTCCAAAATCTTTATTCTCACAGGATGGAAAACACAGAGGAAATGGACAAGTTCCTAGATACTTATGAAATTCCAAATATAGCTCAAGAAGATAGACAGACTCTGAATAACTGAATAACAGCAAATGAAAATGAAAATGTAATTTAAAAACTTGCCAACAAAGAAAAGTCCAGATCCTGATTGATTCACAACAGAATTCTACAAAAAACTTACAGAACATTTAATACCAACTTTTCTCAAGCTCTTCATTCCTGGAGGCAAGTATTATGCTGATTTCAAAACCAGAGAAAGATCCAACTAAAAAAAAGAGAACTACGGGCCAATCTCTCTAATGAATATAGATGTAAAAATCCTCAATAAAATACTAGCAAACAGAATGCAGCAAATCATCAAGAAGATTGCACAACTAAGTGAGATTCATCCCAGGAATGCAGGAATGGTTCAGCATATTCAAATCCATAAATGTAACACACCACATTAATAGAGCCAAGAACAGAAACCACATGATCATCTCAATATATGCAGAAAAAGCTTTTGACAAAGTACAACACTCACTTATGATAAAAACCCTACAGAGAATTGAAATAGATGGTCTATATCTCAACCTGATAAAAGCCATCTATGAGAAACCAACAGCCAACAACATACTAAATGGGTAAAACTGAAGGCCTTCACTTTAAAATCAGGAACAAGACAAGGATTGGTCCACTGTCTCCACTCCTATTCAATACAGTTATGGAAACATTAGTCAGAGAAATTGTGCAAGAGAGAGAGAGAGAAACAAAAGGAATAAGGATTGGGAAAAAAGAAGGGAAACTATCATTATTTGCAGATGACATGATACTCTACATATTGTATTCCAAAACCTCAACCAAGAGTCCTGTAAATTTAATCAACAAATTCAGCAATGTAGGAGAATACAAAATTAATACTCAAAAATCAGTAGCATTTTTGTTCACAAATAGTGAATGCACTGAGAGAGAAATTAGGGAAACCACATCTTTCACAATAACATCTAAAGATATGAAATACTTAGGAATCAATCTCACAAAGGAAATAAAAGATCAATACAGTGAAAATTATAATACTCTGAGAAGAGAGATTGAAGAGTATTTGAGAAAAAGGAAAGATATTCCATGCTCCTGGATAGAAAGAACTGACATTGTGAAAATGGCTATACTCCCAAAATTGTTATACAGATTCAATGCAATCCCAATTAAAGAACCATTAGTGTACCTCACAGAGTTAGAGAAAACTTTCCTCAAATTCATTTGGAAGCAGAAAAGATCCAGAATATCAAAAGCAATCCTAGGAAACAAAGGAAAGGCAGGAGATATCACAATACTTGACCTGAAATTATACTATAAAGCTACTGTAATAAAATCATCATGGTACTGGCATAGAGACAGACTTGAGATTTAGTGGAACAGATTAGAAGATGCAGACACAACTGCAAACACACTCATCCAGTTTATCTTTGATAAAGGTTCCAAAAATGTTCACTGGAAGAAAGATAGTCTCCTTAATAAATGGTGCTGGAAAAACTGGCTTTTCACATTCCAAAAGCTAAAATTAGATTCGTATCTATCACCACGCACTAAACTATAGTCAAAATGGATCAAAGATTTAAATATTAAAACAGAAGCACTAAATCTTCTGGAGGAAAGTACAGGTAGAAATCTTGAAGACATAGGGGTAGGTTTGATCCCTGGAGTGCCATGCCAGCCCCGCCCCTGGGGAGCACTGAGACATTGGTTGAGACTGAGAGTGGTGGCACGTACTTGTAATCCCAGCGCTTGAGAGGCTCAACACAGGAGAAGCTTTATGAGTCGAATCTATGTAGTGAGACCCTGTAGACTCTGTACTAAATATATATAATA
>NW_004524710.1:1647298-1651690 GCF_000260255.1 Octodon degus | reverse complement strand
ACTTCCAAGCATCAACAACTGGGATCTCATGTTTTTGAAGAGTTTTTGCACTTCAAAGCAAATTTCCAACAGAGTAAGAAAAAGGCCCACAAATTGAGAAAAAATTATAGCTGACTGTCCCTCCAACAAAGGCCTTCTATCTAGAGTATATAAAGAATTTTAAAAATCAAGACCCTCAAATTCAAAGACCCAATGCAAAAAATGGGCATCTGAGATGAATATACAGTTCTCAGAGGAAGACATACAAATGGAATATAAATATATGAAAAAATGTTCAACATCACCGGTCATTTGAGAAATTCAAATTAAAACAACATTGAGATACTATCTCACCCCAGAAACAATGACTAACATCAAGAAGTCAGCCAATAACTAATACTGGATGTACTTTGGGGAAAAAGGAACACTTTTCCACTGTTGGGAGTTCAGACTGGTACAACCACTATGGAAATCAGTGTAGAGCTTTCTTAGAAAGCTAGGGTCGGAGATCCCATTAAAGCCAGCTATTCCTCTCCTGGATACTTTTCCAGAAGAACTGAAAGCATCATACCACAGTGATATTTGTGCACCCATGTTTATAGCAGCACAATTTGTTGTAGCTAATTCCTGAAAACAACCCAGATGCCCATTAACTGAAGAATGGATAAAGAAGATGTGGTATTTTTTACACAATGTAGTAATATCCAGCTATAAAAATGGATAAATTTGAGACTTTTGTTGGTAAATGGATTCAACTAGGGAACACAGTGTTAAGTGAAATAAATTAGACCCATGTCTGTAAACATCATAATGTCTCCTTAGTGTGAGAACCTAAAGCAGAAACTGGAATCTGAAGGGTACAATAGATATTGGGAAAAGAGAATGAACTTGTTCAAAAGGAAAGAGTTACTGAGGTGAGGAGAAGGACAGGAGAGGAAGTGGGTGAAAGAGATATATCTAGATATGTAAGAAGGATGGTTTGGACAGCTGTACTGTGGATTTCTGCTGGTCTCTGGAAAGGAGTAAATAATGCTGAATTTGTTTTGTCTCCTGTTTTCAATTGCTTCTCCTTTTCTCCTAATATATTATATACATTTTTTCTTTTTTCTTTCAATTTTTCATGCATATATCTGGTAATATGAATAACTGGTTGGAAGACAACACTGTGCATTACAACAAATACCATGAATTCCTATCACTTTGTTAAGTGAAACTCTATGATTGGTAATTTTTCTGTTTTAATACAATTTTGTACTCTTTATAAAATAAATAAATGAATAAATATAAAGAAAGAATGCAAAGACTAAACAAACAAAATAAAAACAAATGAATATGTGAGGACATTCTAAATGCTGAGAAAATAAAATGCCAGACAGTGAAAGATGAATGCTAAGCCAGGCTTGGTGGTGCATGCCCATAATCCCAGCACTTGGGAGATTGAGACAGGAGGATCATGAGTGTGAGATCAGCCTCATGCTTAGAAAAGTGAGCACAAGGCCAGCCTGAACTGCATAGTGTGACTCTGTCTCAAAAAAAAAGATGAATACTAAAGCCAAAATAAATCTTTCCTATTTTAAGTTGTTCCTCTTAGGTATAACACCACTGTGTTCTGAATACCTTTTGTATAGATAAAATAGTGCAGATACTGATCGAAGTCAAAGTCAAATATATTGAGCAGATTGGGGACTGTAAATTCCATGTAAGCATGTATGTGCATGTGCCTAAAAGAGGCCATATTGGGGGCCCGCCCATTAGCTCAGTTGTTTAAGTGTCTGCTTAAAAAAGCAGTGAGGCTCAATTTCCACTGGTTCGATCCCAGATACTCCAGTCAAACCAGAAATGCCCTGAGGGCATGTTCAGGCCTCCTCCCTGCCCCCCAAAAAAATCCTAAAAGAGGCCATATTTGATGTGAAAAAGTTAAATGCTCAGTTTTAAAATGGGGAAGTTTAATAATACTTAAACTGGACCGGAGAGATGGCTCAGTGGAATAAGCGCTTCCCTGGCAAGCTCAAGGGCCTGAGTTCAATCCCTGGTTCTGCAAAAAAATAAAATAAAATAATAATAATAATAATAATAATAATAATACTTAAACTTTTAGAAAAATCAAGCTTACCTGTATGAGGATGGAGATAACAACAACAACAATAATAATAATAATAATAGAATCTTCCTCAACATAAGCTATCAACATCAAATGAGTGCACATACTCCATTTAGAAAAATGCCTGGCCAATGATAAGAGCCATACAAGCATTTGTTGAGTGGATTAGTCATGTAAATAAGTAAATTTTCATGTTTCTCTGAAGGAGCTTACACTATATCATTTCTAATGCATTTCACCTACAGCTCAAAACAAGTACCTGAAAACTGTTTCATTCCTTTCTCCTATTCTAGACATCACTAAAGATGACACAATGAAGCAAGAGTGTTCAGAATTTGGGGAAGAAATGGCAGAGATTGTAAACAGAGTTATTCAAACCATGGTCTATAAGGGCTCAGTCCTGCAATCTGCCCATGCTGTCTAGGACTTCTAACTCCAAAAGAAAATCATCTGGTCCAAAGACGATAATTAGAGAGAAGAAATCACAAGAGGTCACCCTTACTTTTGACATTAACTTCATATGAGGATTTGCCCAAGTCACCTTGAATTTCAATAATTCACAAAAGATTCACAAACTCAGAGAAGCCTTTTTATTTAGTTACATTTATAGGAGAAAGACAGCTTGGAGGGGCCAGCCAAGTAGCTCAGCAGGTTAAAGCACCTGAAAGCAGGTGCAGGGGCCAGAGGTTCAATCCCAGGACCTTCTATGCCAGCCCCACCCCCAGGGTGTGCTGAGATGGCAATTGAGACTGGGTGTGGTGGCACCTGCCTGTAATCTTGGGAGGTTGTAAACAGGCGGATCACTACAAGTCTGATCTAGTAGTGGGACCCTGGACACTCTATAGACCCTTGGAGGAAAAGAAAAGTGAGAAGAGGCGTTAGTAAGCTTCCTTCTTCAAAGGAAAAGAGATTCATTTTCTAAGCTCATGAGTTATTACTCAGTGCTAACTGGTGTATGCTTTACCTTCCACATTAGCCAGGGCATTTGTATGCTCCTTAAACTTCCCCAGCACCCTATTAGGCATACTGAGTTTTGCTGATGAGGAGACTAATACACAAGGAAGCCAGATAAATCATCCTACATCTCCCAACTGAGAAAGAAAACACTTTGGGAGAAGAAATCAAATCTTGTGCCCCTACAATGCTGCTTTTCTGAGTATGGTGCTTAGCACCTGTTCTCCACTCTCGTCAGTCTTCTGCAAAATACTCTAGCTCTGCAAATTTTGGACTTCTACAGTGCTTGTGATGGTCTTTTTCCTTCTTTGTTAATTTCATATGCTTCTCATAAGCTTTGTGATTAAATGAGGTGACAGGCCAGTAAATTTGTAACCCGGGCATAGTCACACTGAGTCATTTATTGTCCAGGGGACCTGTAAAGTTTTGTTATTTTGGGACTTTTGCATAATGAAAAAGTCATTTATCTTTTGGACCCATTCCTTCCCAACCTCCATCCTCACTCCTTCCACTACATATTGGTTGAATTGGCACATTAGTCAAAGAAAGACAAGGATTTTCCCAGAGGCTGCACTGAAAATACATGAAGGGCTACTGGATTCAGACATCAGGATAGACTGATAAGACATAGGGAGAATCAGATGCAGGAGATGTTGACCCGTATGCACTGATTCTTATGATGATTTTTGCCAACTGTCCCAGTAAGAATTTACTGACCAGCGGCCCTTTACTTAATTTTTATTGAAGGTTACTGGAAGAAGTGATCTACATGAGGTAAAACTAACAGTACTTAAAACTGTAAAGTTTGTTGTGGATGAAAACCCAAAGGAGTGAAAAACAGATTTGGTAGAAATAAATATTTTAAAACAAAGCTACAGTTTCTAAAACTGCACTTGATTTAAAATACTTACTACCTGAAAGAGATAGAAAAAAAATGAAGTTTTTATATTTTTTTAAAATTTGACATGACGTATAAATTTGCTAAAAATAATTTTTGTAAAAGAAAACTCATAATCATAACATACACAACTAGGTAAACTTGAGTCAGAAGGACTAAATAACACCACAAAACAATTGAACCTAATAATAATAACTGTTTTACTGAAAGAAAAATATACAGTTTAACTTTTTACATAAACATTAACAAAGTATTGGATTAACAAAGATTAATCCTTCACAGGCCTATAATCCGAGAGCTTGGGAGGCTGAAATCAGGAGGATCAGTACAAGCCTGATCTGTGTAATGAGATCCTGTAGACCCTGTACTAAATACAAAAAAAAGAAAAAAGAAAGAAAGAAAGAAAGAAAGAAAGAAAGAAAAAGAAAGAAAGAAAGAAAGAAAGAAAGAAAGAAAGAAA
>NW_004524710.1:1644004-1647198 GCF_000260255.1 Octodon degus | reverse complement strand
GAAAAAAATAATCCTTAAAAAAATATTTTCTAATAAAAACTCACCAGTTCTGGTACAATTCTTAATTTAAATATTTGTATTCATAAAAACAGAGGAAAATATCTACAGAATTAATATGGAAGTGCTAAATAATGGGGTCAAAACAGTAAGGTCAAAATATTGATTTTGTTTTGCTCTTTTCTTTAGGCCTGATTTAAAATTATTGTCACATTCAAGGTGGCGCTGTTGAGAGTAAGGTGGCGGATACCTACGCAATGATGGTCAATGCAAATGATTGGGATTTGCATCTTTGCTAATCCACCTGAAATGTCAGAAAAGTCCAATCTTACCTTGTGGTTCCTTCTTGGCCTTCCCTTGAACCCGTGATGCTAGAGCTCTCTTGACTTGAAAGTTCTCTCACTGACTTTTAAGGTCCTACGTGACCATTTCCATAATATCATTTCCTCTGCTCCGCCTCCTGGACTCCTCCCAGTCCAAATAAATAGTGGAGGAGGATTGGGGAAGGGGTAAAAAAGCAACAGAGAAAGTGAATCTGGTCTAGTTCATGGATGGCTCAGAATTTATAGGATTCTGAGATTCAGTCTGCCAGCTGTTTGATCAAATTCTCACCTGGAACCCAAATTATTCCATTCTATTCCAAAACCACACCCATGAGCATCTTTTCCTACCTCAAACTCACTTTTGACACAAGATGATGATCAAAATCCTACTCCCAAACTCCACCATCATGCTTAGTTACAGCAGCCACCTGCTGTAACTTAGTTACAAGCTAGCTAGACTGTGTACTCATATGGCCATCTGCTACAAAGGCTTTTCCCTGTATTTTCTCTGGTCATCTCTGTTTGTCTACACAAGCACAATATGTCCAAGAGAATGTTTAGTCTGTCTGAAGAAATCTCCGTTACCCAGTCTTGAGCCTGCATCTACTCCAGGCACCTGTCCCAATGCTGCAGACCTATCTGATTCAAAGTACAAACCCTCCCTGTCTGCCATATCCCTGCTCTTTCTTCTGCCAGTTGTAACAAGATGAGCTCCTGGCTGGTCTTCTACTCATAAGAGTATTCTCTGTCAACTCATTCCAACTTAAATGGGCAGGGTTCCAAGAAGCCCTGATGGACATGTGGCAATATAGAAATGACCGTGAAGTCCTTCGCAGTGATCTCTGAATTAAGTTAACTATAGTTAAATGCATTGAAGAGGTCTTTCGGATTCTTACCAACATCCCACTGTGTCTAGGCAATGCCTCAGCCTCAATTTTGGTTCCATAAAACAAAACAAAACAAAATTATTTTCCTTTGACCTCCCTACTCCCACCCTCATCTCCTCCTTCTCTCATCACTCCAGCCAGAGTTACTACAATTGAGTTCTCACTGAATTCCACTTCAACCTCTTGGTTCCAATTTGCCTGGCAATTCTAAACCCACAGTTTGTTCTGTAGAGCTAGCTTTCCAAAGGAGGCTTGAGTTTCACAATTAATAGACATGTTACAAAACAAAAATAAAACAGAACATCACACTGGGTTGAAGCCATCTCATGGATTTTTTTTTTTAACCAGAAGTGGGGATTTGTGATATAAGCAGCTGCTACAAAACCAAACAAATGCCAACACTATACTCTGAGATTGAGCCTATCCAGAGGCTGAATTGTGTTTGCTTTGAGGTTTTGTGAAAGGTCATGAGGCCTAACAAAGTTCAGATGAAACTTGGCTCTTTTTCTGCTAGGATCTGGCTCAAAACTTGTAGCATTTCATGTGGTTTGGAGTTTTCAAACAGAGTGCTTTTGCACAGTGCTAATAAATGATTCTTTCTCAGCATGGAAAGCAATTAAATCTATGGCCTCGTGGGTTTGGGTCTTAGAATCAGTATTTATTTATTAAGAGCTGGAAGAAGAACTAAATGGCCTAGAAGAAGGATCACACATAATGAAGTGGTCGAATTTGCTAAAGACACATTTCTTCAGCAAAGATGACTGGAAGCTAAACCAAGAAAGTAACTCTTGAGGAACCCATAAAATGAGACCAGTAAAAAAGTTGCTAATGAAAGGAATTTAGCATTGGCCTATGAGGAACAAGTCAGAACTGTTGGCAAAGCCCCAGGAAGGCCACATGAAAAGACCCCAGCAAGAGCAATCTCCTCTTGTCACTGGCCTCTCTGAAGGGTTCCCTGAGCTCTCCTGTGCATCTGTGTCGTGGAGCCTCCTCTCTCCCAAAAAGTCAACGTGATGTCACATTGGGAGTAGAATCATATTGTCAGGTGGGACTGGGGTTTTCTGCTACAAGCCTCTTCATCTTTTCTTTCTTGAACAAAGTGTGTGCATTTGTTTTCTAGGGCTGCCAAAATGGAATACCAAAATGGCTAGGTGATTTAAATAGAAACTTATTTTCTCTCAGGTCTAGAGGTTGTAAGTCCAAAATCAAGATGTCAACAAGACTAGTTTCTTCTAAAGCATTTTGATTTGCAAGTAGTCATCTTCTCCTTATGTCTCTATATGGTCTTTCTTCCATGGCTGTCTATGTTCTAATCTTTTCTTAGAAGGAAAACAGTCATTTCAGAGTCCACCATATAAACTCACTTAAATTTGCTTACCTCTTTAAAGACTTTATACTAAATACAGTTCCAATATCAGATACCAGGAGGTAAACCTTTCATATAAATTGATGGGGGGTGCATAACTCAGTCACCACAGGAAATAGCAGACCCACATGGTAGTGCTGTCCCATTCAACTCCTAAGCCTGGTGCAGAGTGATGGGGTGAGGCCAACCCTGTCACAGGGAGTGATCTGTATCCCCTTGTATTTCACATCTTCAGCTGGGAATCAAGTCCATCATCTCTTAAAGAGAGAAAATGCAACAGTGGTATGGCAAACTGAGAGAGGCACAAGGAAACCACATATGAAGTTATTTATTTTCAGGGAAAATTGCTACTAGATCAAAGTACTTAAAGAGTGTTCTCCAAATAATTTCCTTTGATACTCAGCAGCATTTACTTCTAGCTTCAAAGAAAAATAATACTGCGAACACATTATTTTAGAGTCACTAGAGATACAGCTGTACTCTTGCAGAGCTTACAACCACAGTGGGAGAGTCTCACAATAAACAAATAATTTGATAAGTAAATAAATCTGCATTACCTGGAATGAAGCATCCAACAATGACTGATTGTGCTAAAGGTGCCGGGACTTTGTTGTTGTTGTT
>NW_004524710.1:1635611-1643784 GCF_000260255.1 Octodon degus | reverse complement strand
CAGCCTGATGGAGAACTAGAAGACACATGATAGGAGAAGCTACATAAGACACCATTGGACAATAACTCTATTTCCAGAAAACTGACAAATTTGATGACCCCCAGACACATGAGCAACCTTAGTTGGGACAAGAAAAAGATTCCATCTTAAATCATAAGACTACAGACTTAACTAAATGAATGTATAGATCACTTAAATCCTGTTTGGAAGCACAGCATGATTATTACAGGTTAACTGATCCAGGCACTGAAGGCTCCCAATAAATCTGCATAATTTTTAAAAAAAGAACATATGAGGCATTATTATCCATTAATATTTTGGCTGATGAAGAGCATATAAGATCAGCTTGTTAATTTTGTAGGAGATAAGATCAGATAAAATTTGGGATGAAGGAAATATGCAAAATGTAGCAGTAAGAGCTACTGACTGACCTGAATAAAATTCTTCTGAGAGCGACTCTCTGTGACCTTCAGTATAAAATTCCCATTCTTTCCTTGACAGACAAGGTCCTGCTGTCTGGCTCTGATGGTTTTCCATCCAGATCCACTATTTTCTGAGTCAGAGGTCTGAATATCACAGACTGTCCATCAGGTTTGGTTGCTTCCTGACTTCTAAGTGGATTTTTTCCAATGCAAGGCAAGAGCGGAAGATTGAAAGGTAGGAAGACTCATCTTTCTTTGTATCATAGTTTGTGTTCTTCTGATCTTCTTGTCTCACTGAGCTGTACTTTAACCATGGGAATGCTGTTTTGTTTTGTTTTTCTTTGCTTCTGTTTTGCTTTTTCTTAAACACCATGGCTCCTACAGTGTGGTTTCTTCCTATAGCCAAAGGCCTCACCATCTTCCGGTTTATCCTCCCCATTGACCCCAGGCCTAAGGATGATTATACTTGTAATTGTTAGTCCTGGGGGAATTTATTATCCCTTGTTGCTTTTCCTCACTCCAGACCAAATATTGCTTCAAAACAAAAAGCCCATTTGCCTTTTTTGAGGATGTCATCTGCTTTCTGCAGTGACTTTCCAGCCTTGCTTATCATCCACTATTCTCCTTCTCAGACCCCAAATTCCAGTCACACCCCTGTACCCCCACTTACCTTTGTGTGTCCTTTTACTTTTCTTGGCCAGGCTCTCACATATTTTAGAAGTATGGGCTGAATTAATCACCTTTTCCAAGACAACATCCCTGACCACTGCTCCTCCAGCACTCTGACCCAAGTCAACGCTGCTCTTCTATGCTCCCATCACAGCCCCACCTCTAGTGCTCAGTGCCCATGTGTGAATGTGTCTAAATCTCCATGGAGGACAGAATAATCACTTGCCAGGATATTGTATGCCAACCTCCAAAATTTGTGAATTTGTTGGGGTTATATGGCAAAAGGTGAATAGGACTTAAAAATGAAAGGACAATACTGGATGACCCACATGAGCCACCTGTGTAGGCACCTGTGTACTCTTAATTAGCTGTGGAAGATGGAGGCAGAAGAGTATGAAAGAGGGAGATGGCAGTGAGAGATTTTGCTGGCTATTGTTCCATCCTTTGAAGGCAAAAGGAAGCCAAAAGCCAAGGAATGTGGGTGATATTCGAAGCCAGAAAAGGCAAGAAACAGATTCTCCCCTAGAGGCTCCAGAAGGAACAAGGCCTTCAGCACTTGGATTTGGCAAGATCCATTTTGGACTCCTGACCACCAGAACTGTAAAATAACCAATTTTGCTGCTTAAGCCACCAAATATGTGGTAATTTTCTATTGCTACAGCAGCAATAGAAAACTAAATACTCCCCCAGTCGATGGTTAGATCCTTGAGGACAAGGATTGTATCTTTCATGTCTTCCAATTCCTTTCACAAAGCTTGTCTTGGAGCAGTTCTCAGAGAAATATGTTGAAGATAGGATACAAAATTATCCAGATCCATCTAGGTCTACCATCTATGTAGCAATCATTCATGTGAAAGAAGAGAACTGCATTTTCACATAAAACTTTTAAAAATAGCTTTTAGCTATTAATCTACCATATAATCATTGAGAAAAATAACTTAGCCTGTTGCCAAGGAGAGCAAGGATGCAGGCATGTGAAGGCATTCATGATGTCCTTCCTCTCAGGAAAGCAGCTGTGGTAACAGTGGCCTGCCTCAGGACATACCCAGCTCCCCATATGGGCAGGGAAGGAACAGATTGTTCCTTCCCCTTGAGCAGCTGGCCCTGGTTTGGGCTGGATCCGGGTTCCTGGGCCTCATGGGCACTGGTTACTACAGTTTGGCAAGTGCCTCCAGCTCTGGCATTTCCAGCAGGGCTGTTCTATTACTAATCTGGAGCGGACACCTCCTATCATCACCATGATCTTATTTTTATGGCAGCACCAACAACAAATGAGCTGCAAATCCCACAACCTGTTCATGAAACGAAAGTTAGTACATTGGTTTACAGCCCATTTGACTTTGCTGAGAGCTCTAGCCCACAAGCCAGGAACCCAGGGGTCTTGTCTGGCTCAGCCTCTAGCCAGCTATGTGACCTTGACTGACTTCCACATAGCATATGAAAGGAGCGGACTTCTGTGGTTGCTGCAGCCTCTTGCATTCTAGAAGTCTGTGACAGTTGTACAATTCCCAAACACACTGACACTTAGGGAAGTGACAAACTGTCTTCACTAATGAAAGCATTTCACCAAGACAGAAAATAAGAGCTAGCAACTGAGGAGAAAGGGGAGAGAAGAAATACAGAGTTAAAGAAGAAAAGGGGGACAGGAGGGGGAGGATGAGTTTATTAAACATCTAATACCAGCTCTTTTTACCTGCCTCTACTCACATACACTTCAGGCCAGAGCCCCACAAAAATGTCCACCAAAATTCCTCTGACCTTAGAGAAGAGTGAAAAAGGCCCCTGAGAATCACACTTGTAGAAAAAAGGAAATCTGAAGTTTCATTGTATCTTAAAATTGGCATGAGTTTTGTGCTGTCCTCCATACAAAAAGGGATTCATTTTCTTCTGTCAAATAAAACTATTGTTACAGGATCTCAGTATAACTCCTGAGGGGATTTCACTGACCTTATCAGATCCCAAAGCCTCAACCCTTGTTGCATACCTTAGTCTTAACCATCCAGCAGAAAAGTATAAAAACGAAGTCTAAAAAGTAAAGCCATGGTGTTATGTTGAGCTGTGGGGGACTCAGGTCAACAATTTCTGACATTGCCAGTCAAGTGGAAGACCCAATACTATTATGGGCTACTGGACTCTTTTAGAATATTTTGCTGAGTTTACACACCTATAATATTCAAATAACGGAACTTAACAAAAAAAGGGTATACAGATGAATGTCCATTTTGTATCTGTATTCAAAGTGGTTAGGATAGATATATAGTTACATTCTCTTAATGAATAGAGGGATTTGTTCTAATGGTGTTTGTAAATAGGATATCAAGTCCGCATCTTGTACAGCAATTAACCACTAGGAAGAATGTATGCAATGTGTTAATTATTGGAACTGTTCTACCAATTTGGTTTGAAACTGTCTCATTGCTGTTTGTTTCTCTATAAAATTATGAAAATAAATAAATAAATAAATAAAATTAAAGAACAACAACAACAAGAAAAAACTATTGCTACAGGAATGTTTAGCATGTTACTCTTGTGGTATACAAGCCTCCAGCCCACTCTTATTTCTCTGTGCTGTAGGACACTCAATTTTGGAGACAAGAATTTGAGAATTGTAAGAGAGACTTGGTCCTTGGCTTCAACAGCATCCAGTAGGTTCCCCAGTTTATTACAGCCAGAGAAATCCAGCAAATAAAGTAAAACTCAACTAACCTAAGAAAGTTGCCTCCAGAAAATCAAGGTGACAGGCTTGCCCCAGAGGTCCTGCTTTCTCTGTACTCAGAGAAAGACTGTGGCTGTTTAGTGTTCCATTCACAACAGTCACTGCCAGGTTTTTGAAAAGGCAGGCATGAGGGTGTTTATTACCAAAAGCAGAAGTTGAGGAAAGAGAAGACAAATTTCCTAGGAAATGGAGGTCCCATCCTTAGAAAATCAGCTGGAGGGCCTAGCCAGGGAGAAGGTCTTAGCCACCAACAGGAGTGGAACAAGACAGGGCTTAGCCATAGCCTCTTAAGAGTAGAGAGGGGAACCCCAAGAGACTGCTGGAAGGCCATTCAGGGCAAAGGCCAGTTGTGAAGGTGTCATGCATGGATGGACAACTTCCATGGCTCCTCCTTGGGATGGCTATGTGGCAAGAAGAGATGGCTATATCTTCTGTATCTTAAGTGCAACCATTTGCTCTTGTTATCATCATCAATTAAGAGTTAGGTCACCGCTTTGTGGTAAAGTCAACCATCAAGAGCAAAATCCAAAACCAAGCAGTAGGTAGGATGTAGGAATGGGGGACTGTGCTTGCAAAGATTCAGGGTCTCTGAAGAAGCAAGTGAAAAACTGGAACAGACTCAAAGGTCTTATGAAGCCACAAGGAAAGGAACTTACTTAGAAAATAATTTTTCCCATGCTAATCAGCATTAAGGGCTGAATAATGCAAAGAAATGCTGAACACAAAGGAATAGAACATCACCAGACCACAAGAACAAGTAACAGGAAAGAACAAGTCATGGGAGATGAAAAAAAGACAATATGATGTAGAACCCAGGCTCATAAACATAGGTTTAAATCCTATCTTATCTCACTGTGTGACTTTCAGCAAGATGTGTAACATCTCTGAACCTCAGTTAAAATGAAGATATATACTCTGTCTTAAGATTTTAGAAGACCAAAATAAGATAATCCATGCTCATTATATGTAAATTTCTCTTACTACTCACTGTTATGCAACTGTTACCAAGCAAGCTAATTGTACTTTGTCTATATTTAAGATTCTGAAATTGTGCAGGAAAAAAATGCTTTGTCAGACTCCATATATTTTATTTTGGTACAAACAGAAATTGGAAAGGAGGAAGACACACACACACACACACACACACACACACATACACACACACACAGAGAGAGACAGAGACAGAGACAGATAGAAGGGTGGAAAGGAAACAAGGAAGGGGAAAAAAGTGGTGGAAGAGATGAAGCAGGGGAAAGAAGAGAGAGAGAGAAAAAAAAAAGGAACAGTCCTGGCAATTGTCAGCCAGACAATTTAGCATGGAAATATTCCAAAATAAATCATCAATTGGCTCCTTATTCCTAGCTTCCCTCACTCTGCAGTTTATCCCTGAATGTTAAAGTTCTCCTGAGGCCCGCCTTTGGCCCTGTTCCCTTCTCACTTAACACGACCTTCTCAAGCAATACCCATTTCCATTGCTTTCCTTGCTACTCATTCTTTAATCATTAAACATTTACTTCCAACTGGGATGTCTCTCTTGAGCTTCAAATTAGACCTGAATAGATCAAAGTCAAAACAAAATAACTCTGCATTTGCCACCCAGAAAAAGCTCTTAGTCTTCCTTTTAATCCTTACTGAAATTAACAGCACTCTCATCCCACAAATCAGAAATGTGGGAATCATACAAAACTCTTCTTCTTTCTATCTCTACAACACCTCTCCTGCCTTAATTTTGTTTGAACCCTATGTCAATTTTCTATCCCTACATTAATTGCAAAGGTTAAGTTCCTTATCCCTGAACCAGACCATGGAAAGCTCGAGAGGCCAGACACACACCCATCCCACCCAACCTCTATAATCAGACTAGTGATGTGATATACGACATTCCCTAGAAAATCTTTCATGGACTCCCTTTCCAGTGTGAGCATAAAATAGGAAGTCCTTAGTATGAAGTACAAAGCCCATCACCTGATATGTACCACCTTTTGGGCTTCATCCAACTTCCTGGTTTCTATTTCCTAACCCAGATGGTGAAACATCCTTCATTCCATCCTGACTGAACCACTTATTAGAGGATGTTCTTCAGTTCACCTTGAGAATTTCTGATTCTCCCATCTGTCCACCAAATTCCCAGCTACCTTTAAGATTTTGCTTGAATGCTATGAAGTCTTCTCTAAGTTTGCTATCTGAGCAATGAAGTAATCCTACAGCATAGCTTTTCTATAACACTGGTAAGGTACTTAGCATATTGTATGATTGCTTAAAATGGGGTTCTGCAATTGAACTGAAAGCTTCTTGTAGGTAGGGATGACACTCTGTCATTGTTGTCATTTCTAAGAAAATTCTAAGAATATAGTGATAATCAGTGCATAACATGAAGAGCTGATTAGATGATGAACAAAGAACGTGTGTATAGTTATGCCTATGGTCTGAATCCAAAATGATGGAATTCCAACACATTTATAGCAGACTATCATCCCAATCCCTTACATTTACATCCAGGGGGATAAAGAGCTCATCTACAGTCCAGCAGCCACTCTGGGCATGTCACCTTGGAGATGGCATCTACTGAGGTCACTCTAAGTCATCCAGGATCCAGGACCTCTCTGTAATCTGAGAAATTCCACTTGGTCTGCATGCTCCATGGTGCTTAGGCTTGGGAGATTTCAATGTACTAATTCTCCATAAAAATATAACTGCCAACAACTTTGGTCATCATATTTCTGTAGTCAGAATTTTTTCCGTAGGAGAATCTGCAGGGAAAACAAGACTATAACCAGAAGATTATTTTAGTGAACACAGAATTGGAGGAAGAACAGTCATCCCAATTTATTCATCTATCCAACTGTCAACACCATCTCTCTACCCTTTATATTTGGTAGAAATAGCCCCCAAAGACCAATGAGAGTGTCTTCTTACCTATACAGAAGTAAAGATGATCTGGAAAATTCTCTTTTTTGTTCTAATTTTCTAGATTTTGTGCCAACAAGCCCTTTGTGTTGACTGAGAAGATACAAGAGACAATATCTCAATTTTACACAGAATAATACAGTAAGATATGTTCTAATCTATTCTGAGATTAATTAAATATCTCAGCCACTTGTGTTCAGATTATTGCTTAGAGAAAATTCATTTTCACCAAAGATAGATCTCACTCAAAATAAGTTGTCCTAAGTTTTGAGGAAAGCATTGTTTCTGATGCCTCTGTGCTGAATTTGCTTCCTTTGGAAGTAAACAGTCTGAATTATTAAAGCTTCATTCTTCTAGAAAGTATTAATACAGATGAGGAATCTAAACAAAAAATATACTAAGTTTGTAATAGTAATAATATAAACTGAGCTACTACTTCTTCCTCTTTCATTTTTGTCCACCTCTCTGTCTTTTCCACATGGTCACATGAATTTGGTTCTAGATTGGGTTGGCAGAAACATACAGATTGAGCTAGTGAGGATCAGGAGGCCTCCTGTAAGAGGAACAGGGGCCAGGGGTAAAATGAGGAAAACTAGAAAAGGGAAAATCCTTTGGCCATTATACCCAGGAATCTCAACACAGCCAAGGAGGAAGCCTGTGGTTGTCCATCCTCAGACATGGTATTAAAAGGTCCCAATCAAAAATGGTCCCAAGGATGCCCTGACAGAAATAAGCTCTGGCTTAATGCACCCTTCCAAGAAATGCATGACAATTTCCTCCCTCACTGAGGTAACTTGAACGAGGAAGTCACCCTTGTCCACTGTCCTTATGTTCCTTTAGATTTTTCAGATGCTTAGAGTCACAGAATCTATTCTAAGCAATTTCTGGCTAAGGTATGGCCAGAGAAATTTCAGGTTTTGTAGGGCCTAAGTACAATAGAGTAAGGATTGGGTGACATTTTATATAAGCCTTCATACAGTGAAATGACTCAGTAAGTAACAGTTACCTAAGGACAGGTTATGAAGCAAGGAATCCAATTAGGATCAGCCCTTAAGACCCTGAGCAGCCCATTGTTACATACAACCCAAGCTCTTTGACCATAACCATGAGCCCAAACAAACCTACTTTCCTTATAACTCACCTAGTCTGTGGTCTTGTGTTAGGAGCAATAGGAAACAGAGTAATACAGCTGACATCACAGAAAAATCCTATCATCTTGATTTGTCAGTCAGGATAATGTGGGTAGTAATTTGAAAATCTCGGTAGCTTTGAACAGCAAGACAGACTTGATTGGTGCTAATACTTGGCTGAGGATTTAGCCCCATGTCTTCATCATGCCCACTTCATGATCCTGGCAAATGGAGCATGCCTTAGCTGGGATATCACCAGGCAAAGAAGGAAAGGCAAAGTATGGAAAACACAAACTGTTTCTTTTTCTTTCTTTTTTTTTTTTTTTTTT
>NW_004524710.1:1628994-1633186 GCF_000260255.1 Octodon degus | reverse complement strand
AAAAAAAAAAAGAATCATTGCATGTCATTGGTGGGAAAGTGTACCAGCCTGTGGGGAAACCAGCTCGGTGGTTCCCCAGAAAGCTAAATAGACTTCTGTGACCCAGAGAGTTCATGCCCCTAAAGATGGGAACAGAGGCTCAGTGTGCAGAGGACACAGCCCATGAGTTCACATGGTGGTGATACAAGTGACCCTCAGTGGACAGAAGGCTGGACACTGCGTGGCTTGTGGTTGCAATGGGACACAATGCCCTGACATCTCTCCACTTAGTGAAGCCACGCTGCGCTGAGTGAAAAGCAACCAGATCCCCGCGCATGAGTGCAGTGCACCTCCCTTGCAGAAAGCGAGCCCAGTCGGCAGACCACAGGGACCGTGCAGAGGAAGGCGACCAGGACCGGGGGCTCCATGGAAGAGGAAGATTGCTTAGCAGGCACCGAATTTCTGTTTGAGGTGATGAAAGGGTTTTGAAAACAGATGGGGTCTTTAGTTACACAATACAGTGAACAGAAAAAATGCCATATACAGCTTGCCATTTCAACCAGTTTGAAATGGAACCCTTGAGTTCACATGGTGGTGATACAAGTGACCCTCAGTGGACAGAAGGCTGGACACTACAGACTTCAAACTGGTTGAAATGCCAAGCTTTATGTAAAGGCTATTTTACTATAAGTAAAATTCTTTCTGAAGATATTCATGCATATTAAATGAAAAAATCCTTTATTTGGATTGTTTGAAATTTAAAATGCTAGTAATCACTATTGGTACAAATTTATATGCTGATTCATTTCCTTGCTGTATATATTTTAGTAGAATGAATGTTATTTTTCCTTAAAAATGTATCCATTTAACTACAACTCAGCTGGGTGCAGTGCATAGATCTGCAATGCCACTCTGTAAAGCTGACTTAGGAGGATCAGACGTGCAAGCCTACTTTGGGCGTTGTAGTGAGACCCTGTCTCAGAATAAACACACAAACGCTGGGGATGTAGCTCCCTAGACTCAATCTACAAATAAATAAATTTTCATAAAATTAAAAAAGAAAGTTCTGTGTAACTTAATAAAAACCAAAAATATAGAAAATTGTTTAAAAAACGACTCCACACAAAACCACAATGTATTTATGCATTTTAATTGTCATAAAGAAAATCTCTAAATTTGAATATTTAACTGAAATATAAATCAAAAACATTTTAAAGTTAAAGCCAACTAATTATTTCAGAAATACTACTGACTTAATATTTTAAAATCTAATAAAAAACCACATCAGAAAATTTTAAAATAGAATGAATTTGTTCAATAGACGTTATGTAATCGACTACTTTTATTATCAACAGTGTACTCATTAAACTCAAAAACAAAGTCCACTAGTATCATTTCAATTTTACATAAGAGTGGTGACTTTTATTAATGTAAAATATTATGAAAAAAGAATAGTACATATTTAAAAGGGAAAGACAAATTAATAGGTGCAATTATCATGTCATTCTGAACTTTAAAATTAATAGTTGAGGATGACACGATTATACTTTTTTAAATCCTAACAATTCATGTGAAAAACATTAAAAGTTATAGAAGAATTTAGGAAATAAAATAATAAAGTTCAAGATAATATCATTACTTCTTTGTACTGGCAAAAAAAATCTGTATTATAATTTTAGAAAAATATAGATCCATAGTCTATTTATAACTGGAAGAAAACATTATTTAAAGAATAAGCTTGGTGAAAAAAAAATTAGAAAGTTTGCTTTGAAAGTCTAGCTATTAATATCAGTAGTTTTTAAATTTTAAGGACAGAGAATAATCATCCAGCTGAACAATATTTTTATTAGAATATGTTTGTGCCTGGCCTGCTGTACCAGCCCTGCCCCCAGGACACACTGAGATGGCGACTGAGACTGGGCATGGTGGTGAATGCCTGTAATCCCAGCATTTGGAAGAAAATAGAATCACTATGAGTTCAGTCCACATAGTGAGACCCTATAGGCCCTTTAGACTCTGTAGACCCTGTACTAAGTACCCCCCCAAACAAAAGAAAGAAAGGAAAGAAAGAAATATGTTTGTTACACAGAATAGTAATGGTCTTCTGAGGGAATTGGTACATATAGGCTATCTTGATCATTTTTACCCCATATCTTTAGTAATCTTCTTTAAAAAAACTTTTATTTACTTATTTATTTAGTCAGTCAATCAGTCAGTCAGTCAGTCAGTCAGTCAGTTAGTTGGTTCAGGGTCTCTCTACACAGCTCGGACTCATAGTGATCCTCCTGTCTCAACCTCCCCAGTGCTGGGATTGCAGGCATGCGCTACCATGCCAGTTTTGATGGTCATTACAGCGCACCCAGGGTTCTCAGGATGACACAACCTGCTATACTAGGTATCGAACTCAGGTCCTTGCTCTTGCGAGGAAGGTGCTTAAACTGCCAAGCTATCTCCCCAGCTCCCTTAGTAATATTTTTTTTCAAAATTTTATTGATAAACAGATAGCAATGAGACAGTTTCAAATCAAATCGGAAGTACAGTTTCAATAACTAACACACTGCATATATTCTTCTTAGTGGTTAATTGCTGTACAAGATGCGGACTTGTGATCCTATTTACAAACACCATTAGAACAAATCATTCTATTCATTAAGAGAATGCAGCTATATATCTATCCTAACCACTTTGAATACACAGATACAAAATGGACATTCATCTGTATACCCATTTTTTTCTAAGTTCCGTTATTTCAATATTATAGGTGTGTAAACTCAGCAAAATATTCTCAAAGAGTCCAGTAGTCCATAATAGCATTGGGTCTTCTGTTTAACTGGCAATGTCAGAAATCATTGACCTGAGTCCCCCACAGCTCAACATAGCAGCATGGCTATACTTCTGATATTTTGTCTTCATACTTTTCTACTGGATGGTTAAGACCAAGGTAAAGCAGGACCTGTGCAACAAGAGTTGTAGCTTTTGGGTCTGAGAAGGTCAATGAAATCCGCTCAGCATTTATCGTGAGATCCTGTACCTCACATTCTAGAAGCTTTGTCAGTGTCAGCCATGTGGATGAGTCACGGCCACTGCTTGGCCAATGTACTCTCTATGAAAGTCTGAGAGAGTGTTTTCTCTCCATGTGACTCTCCATAGGCGCACTCTATGTCATCGATCACTGTCCTCTTTGGCCCCATAATCTCCTTGATCAGAAAATTTGGGACACTACCGAGGTACACGACGTTAAAATACAAGTTCTCGTATGTCCAGAGTCTTAATTAACCTTAGAAGGTTAGGGGCAAAATGTTGGCCTTCCTTGTAGCCCTCCTTTTTCTATAATTTTGGTCTGCAAGCTTAGGTTGTTAACCATCCAGAAGACAAGCTTCTTGTTATTATCAAAAGATTTAGGCTATTAAGCTTAACCTCACTATCTCTCTGCATTTCAAACATCTCTTTTTTTTGAGATTTTATTTTTTTAATTTTTTTCAAAGTTTTATTGATAAACAGATAGCATTGAGACAGTTTCAAATCAAATCAGAAGTACAGTTTCAACAAATAATACACTGCATATATTCTTCTTAGTGGTTAATTACTGTACAAGATGCGGACTTGTGATCCTATTCACAAACGCCATTAGAACAAATCATTCCATTCATTAAGAGAATGCAACTATATATCTATCCCAACCACTTTGAATACACAGATACAAAATGGACATCCATAGGTATACCCCATTTTTTCTAAGTTCCGTTATTGAATATTATAGGTGTGTAAACTCAGCAAAATATTGTAAAAGAGTCCACTAGCCCATAATAGCATTGGGTCTTCTGTTTAAGTGGCAATGACAGAAATTATTGACCTGAGTCCCCCACAGCAGCCAGACCTGAGCCAGACGCAGCTGGATAAGTCCAAACTCTGTAGAGCTCCACATGAACTTCAGTACCTGTGAAGGTTAAAACTACAGCAAAAATCTACAACAAAGGGCAGAAGACAGTGCTACACAAAATGATGAGAAGGAACAAAATGCAACCTCAGAACCCAAGCCTGCAAGTTACAAGTGCAGAGGATACTAACACAGAACAAATTGGATATCACACAGTTGAAAGCAATGCATCAACAACTTCTGAAATAAAACAGCTGCAGAAAGATATAAAAGACCTCAGATTGGAAATGAAAAAAGAAATCCCTGAATTAATAACATCTGCACTAAAGAATCAAA
>NW_004524710.1:1627894-1628894 GCF_000260255.1 Octodon degus | reverse complement strand
GTTTACAGGGTCTACAGGATCCCTCCCAAGAGCTGGGATTACAGGCGTGCCCCACCACGCCCAGCTTCAATTGTAGTCTCA
Source organism: Octodon degus (assembly GCF_000260255.1). Classification (NCBI taxonomy): domain Eukaryota; kingdom Metazoa; phylum Chordata; class Mammalia; order Rodentia; family Octodontidae; genus Octodon; species Octodon degus. Next base: position 1,628,813 of record NW_004524710.1, on the reverse strand, counting down.
GCGCACACTAGAGGCAGGGCTGGCATGCCAGGCCTGGGGATCAAACTCTTGGTCCCTGTGTCTGCCTAAGCAGGCACTTTAAACCGCTGAGCTATTTAGCCAGCCCCACAAACTGATCATTAACTCTCCCACTTGGAAATAATACCCAAACTTCCACTCACCTTCTGCCAATCAAGGTAGGACAGATGGCCACACCTAATGTCTTCTGAACAGAAAAGTACACTCCTGTCATGGGCCTGCAAGGAAAGAAAATCTGATTGCTAGGGCGAAACCCTGAAAATTAACACACTAGGAGAGACACAGAAGACTCTGGCCTCATACAGAGCCTCAAAACAAAGAATCAAGTCAGAAAGCCCTACACTTACATAAAGAACCTCATTCTGTTGCAGGGTGGAGAATAGACGGTGGGAAACTACCCATGAAAACTGTCCTGTCAAGGAGGAGGGTGATTGCTCTTTGGGAGGAAGATAATGGGGAAGTTTCTGAATATGTATTTCAAAGCAGACATGACAAGAATTGCAGGTGGATTGGGGTGGAGTATGAGGGGAATAGAAGCAACTAAGGATGACCTCTAGAAAAACTGTGACCTCCACGGTGCACTACAGATCCTCACTCCCAACCAGAAATACTTTTTCCTCTTTGCCAAACTGATCAGCAAAATGTATAATTGTTTTATGGTTCTTAGTTGCTACTATGGCTAGATGTTTTCTGTGCTTGAATATTATTATGCTCCTTCAGTTATATGTGTTTTTTCTACTGTGAAAATAATATTTTAGGTCAAAGATATTACCTGAAGAGCCATAAAGATGGTTATTCATGTTCCCTAAGAGTATGTGAGTTTCACAAAACTCACATAAAAGACAAAAAAGGATAAAATCCTTATCCATGTTAGTCACTACTCCTTTATAAGGGATTCTCA
>NW_004524710.1:1623729-1627119 GCF_000260255.1 Octodon degus | reverse complement strand
TGCAGTGTATTATTTGTTGAAACTGTACTTTCGATTTGATTTGAAACTGTCTCATTGCTATATGTTTATCAATAAAACTTTGAAAAGAAAAAAAAATGAAGGCAAGTTAAGTAATTTACTAAAGTTACAAAGCTAGGAGATTGTATACCTGCGGTCTGGCCCCAGAATCCAGCTCTTGACCACTGTAATGTGCTGCCTTTCAGTAGTAAGTGAAAAAAATATTTAGGTGTCAATTAATTTTTCAACCTGCAGAAAAGCGGATTTAATTTTAAGTATTTGGAAAGGGAAAGTTAGAGTAATTACTAACTAAATTAAATCAAACTTTCAAGAGACATAAAGGATATAGTTACTATAAGAGAAAAAATATCTAAAATCCATTCTGTTAGCAAACTGAGAAAAGGATTAGTATCATATATATTTGCTTCAGAATTATGTTTCAAATTCTCAACAATGAAACACATTCCAGGCTAATGATCTAGAAGTGTCAAGTAAGACTCTAGAATGAACATTGTCTTCCAGTCAGTCATTTCCTAATCTCGACAAAGCTCAAATGCATTGCATGTGTTCTACTAGTTAACTCGTCATAATGTTAAATCTACATCCACATTATCCTCTTCATGGCTCCTCACTGTGGACCAGAAGCATTTCTCACTGTAAGACAAGTGGAATACAAGGAAAACAACTCTAGTGTTGCTTCCAGAGATGGCTGGGTGTGAATCTCAGCTCTCATAAGGACTAATAAACATGAAGAAATATGAGTTTATCATCCTCTGTCTCACTACTAAATAGGAACCATAGGCAGTCTTGAGAAGCAAGTAATATTGGGAATGGATGATGTCAACTTCATGTGTCAGCCTCAGTGGACTGTACGCTGCCCAAACACTGGGCTTTCAGAGGACAGTCAAGCTTCCTAAGTATACCACACTCTGCTGACAGATAAATTCCTTTCTCTCCACATTCCTTGAGAGCTACCAATAAGTTGCAAGTGCAGAATCCTTCTGGTCCATGAAGCTACAGAAAGTGACACATCTAATCTTGAAGTCAATATGTTGTATCTGTTATATTTCTGGCCGGTGGGAGACAGGAGTGATACTTAGAGATTTTGAAAATATCTTACATTCTGCGGAGCTCAATCAACACAATTCATAACAAGATCAAAGGAATAACAGAAAATATGAAAGACATGAGAAAGGAAAAACAAAAATCCAACATGTAAATCATGAAAATACAAGAAAGGAAAAAATAATTAAAGTATAGCTTTTTAAATGCAAGATTTTAAAGAACTGATTAAAAGAATGCAAAAGTAATTAAAATAAAGGCAACCATTTAAAGCTAAATTAAAAAAACCTAAGTAGACTCTGGAAGATAACTATAAAAATTCTTAAACTTTGAGAATAAGGATTTCACCTTTTTCAATGGGTCACAATTAAAATTTCCACAGGTTTCTTTACTGCCATGACAATGGAGTCAGAGCTTCAGGAACCCCTCAAGAGAACGCCCAATCTAAGAATGCTATAGACACACACTCTCTCTGTGGGCAGAGAGCTTTCCAATGGGCAGTCTTGTGGAAGCTCACAACCACCTTTCCTGCAGGCACCCAGCATATTAACTGGCTCCCCAAATCCCAGCGTGGCTCCTAGGGTGAGAAATGTGACACAGGAAGTGATGGATGGGTTCAGCAACACCAATGCTCTTTTTCTTTTTCCTCTTTAAACATAACCAAATGTTAATAGCAAACGATATGAGCTGATAAGGGAAGAGTGAATAATTAAGGGGAAAATGGAGACTGTTATTTGCTGAAGTATGTAACTAATTGGGGTAATTGTTTAAATAAAGGTAGAACAAAATAAATCAAAAATAATGAATGTAAAAGCCCATAGATTACACAAATGATGAATAGAACGAAAGTCACAGAATATGAAAATGTCTTATTCTCCACAGAGAAGAGAGCAAAGTAATTCTTTAAATGTATAGAACTAAACTAATATTAAACTACTAAACTCTTGCCAAAAGTAATTGTGGTTGATTTATAGTAATAAGTTAATAACTACTGTGATTAGGAATATTTATGGCCTGTTTTAAATTAATCATAAGTAATGGTATGTATAGGTTATTTACCTTTTAAATTATTCTATTATGAAAAAGAAAATATTGCAGTCCATCAGAGTTCAAAATAGAAAGGAAAGAACTGGATGTTCTCACTTTACAAAACAAAAAATAGCACACAGAGCACAAAGAACATGAAATGAATTCTTTCATTCACTGAAGTATATGCTATTTGATTATAACCATGTGTGAACTTGCAGATGAACATAAATACAAAGATATCAAATAATTTGTGAGTAAATATTAGAAATACTCTCTTACAGTACAAAAAGATTATTATGTTGTGATCACATTTTAAATTAACTAGAAAAACATGACTTTTTTTAAAGTTCTATATAACTGAACACCCCTAGTCCATGCTGTCAGTGGAGCCACATCCTTGGCATCCACCTCAGCTCCTTCCTCCTCCCACCGCACAGCACTCTGTCTCTAAGGGTCTCCGTTTGCCTTGCCTAATGTTCCTGTTTAATTCATCCTCATTCACACGGTGCTGGCCATCTCTGGTCACATTCCTTCTTAGTCTTCTTCTTCTTCTTCTTTTTTTTTTTTTTTTTTTTTTTTTTATTTTAGGAAAGAGTCTACAAGGTGTTCAGGGTCTCACTACTACATGGGACCCACCTGTTTACAGCCTCCCAAGAGCTGGGATTACAGGTGTGCGCCACAATGCCCAGTCTCAATTGCCATCTCAATGTGCCCTGGGAGCAGGGTCTGCACTGCAGGCCCAGGGATTGAACCCCTATCCCCTGCGCCTGCTTACAGGTGCTTTAATCCGCTGAGCTATTTGGCTGGCCCTCTGGGCCCATTTCCACTCTTCCTCTTTGCCCCTCTATCCACCACTTAATTGATAAGAAATCTTCAGCTATCTCACTGGCTCATGCCAACATATTTCATCAGTCAGTGAACAGATCAAACTGTTCCATTCCAACCGCATACCGCTTTTCTAAGTGAAGTTTCCCAAAGCCATAATGAGATCTCACTTCCTACCAACAAAGGTGGCAGTAACACAATTTTTAAATAAAACATAGGAAAGAAAAATGATAGCAAGGAATTAGAGAAAGCAGAATCATTGCATGTCCACCAAGAAGCTACTAGAATTAATACAGAAATTCAGTAGCATAGCAGGTTATAAAGTCAATACCCAAAAGTCAATATCATTCCTCTACACAGACAACAAACACACTGAGAGGGGAATTATAGAAACACTACCTTTTACAATAGCACCAAGGAAAATGAAATACCTTGGAATTAACCTAACTAAAGAAGTCAAAGATCTTTTCAAGGAAA
>NW_004524710.1:1610788-1619429 GCF_000260255.1 Octodon degus | reverse complement strand
GATCTATCCTCTACACTCTCTGCAGGGATTGCAGCTGCAGGATTACACCCCAGGTATGTATGTCAGGCCTGAACTGTGCTTGGAGGGGGCTGGGTGAAGTAGAGGGAAGAGGAAGCTCTCCCACACACTCACTGGACCTGGGCTAAGACTTGGTCTATGGGTTCACCGGAATGGGGCAGAAATTCCTACTCTGGGGTAAGGTGGGAGAGGTGCTGCGGAGTGGTGGGGGCGGCCCAAGGGGGTGGGAGAGGGTCTGGCCCACACTGCGCCTGAGCTGGGACTGGTCCCGCTGGCGCAGGGTAGCAGGAAGCTCTCCCACACACTCACTGGACCTTGGCTAGGACTGTGTCTGGGGGTTCCCCGAATGCGGCAGAAATTCCTACTCGGCGGGCGTTGTGGGGGAGGTGCTACGGAGTGGTGGGGGCAGCCCAAGGGGGTAGGAGAGTGTCTGGCCCACACTGCGCCTGGGCTGGGACTGGTCCCACCGATGCAAGGCAGCAGGAAACTCTCCACACACTCACCAGACCTGGGCCAGGACTGGGTCAGGGGGCTCCCCTGAACGAGGAAGCAATAATATTTTTTTAAATGCAAAAATTAACCTCTTACTGTTATTATTTAATAATTTCAGTGTCAACATATTTGCCCAACTTGAGAAAATTCTGATAGTTTGAAAGGAAAAATAAACATGTAAGAGTAACCAAAAAAATCTTTTCAAAGCCACAATGAAAGTATCTTTATTGATCATTAAAATCTATTAAAAAGCAATTCAAATAAAGGCTACTTGAGCAAAATAAAAAATGTTCAATAATACAAGAGTCCTGAAATAGGGGTCTAACTATAAAAACTCAATAAATGGTAAAGAAAGTGCTCTCAACTAACCATAAAATCATTATTTACTAAATGATTTTAATATTTTTCATTTTATTTTATTGAGAAACAAATGGCATTGAGACAGTTTCAAATCTCATTAATAGGACAGTTTCAATAATTAATACATTGTCCATTGTTATTTTCTTAGTGGTTATCCATAGTACAAGATGCAGACAGGATAACCTGTCCAAACACCATTAGTACAAATCTTTATTCTCATTGAATTAAGCAAAAGTAACTGTATATCTATCCTAACTATTCTGTATATACAGATACAAAATGGTCCTTCCTTTGCATTTTGATTAGTCCTGTCAGTGATGGGTGTTCCATTGGCATCTAAATGTTATATGTGCATGAATTCAGCAAAACAATCTAACACACTCCAGCAGTCCACAATAGTAGTGAGTTATCCACAGATGTTGTGGACTTGATCCTTTCAGAGCTCAGCATATTAAAATGGCTTTACTTTACATACTTCATTTTTATTCTTTTCTGCTGGATGGTTAAGACCAAGATAAAGCAAGACCTATATAATAAGAAATGTAACTTTTGTATCTGATAAAGTCAGTCAAGTACCCTCAGGATTTATCCTGCAACCCTGTACCTCAGTTTGCAGACTGTTTCTCAGTGTCAGCCATGTGGATGAGTCATGGCCACTGCTTGACCAATTTGCACTCTATGAAACACTGAGAGAATGTTTTCTCTCCCTATGACTCTCCATAGGCACACTCTACATCATCGATCACATTGCTTTGTGGCTCCACAATCTCCTTGATCAGAAAATTTGGGACACAACTGAGTTGCATGATGTTACAGTACAGGTTCTCCTATGTCTTGAATCTTCACTGACCTAGAAGGTAGGGCCAAAATGTTGCCTGTCCTTGCAGCCCTTCTATTTCTCTAAATTTTGGTCTGCAAATGTAGGTTGTTAACCCTCCCCAAGAGAAGCTTATTATTACCCTACATCATATGCAGTTGGGTTTAACCTCACTATCTGCTGAATATCAAACATCTTAGGTATAACATGGAACAGGTATTTTCCATCAAATATTGATATGTTAAACTTTAAGTCCCTACAGAATATGGAGGGAAAAAATTAAAAATGAAAAACATTTAAAGAATATGAATAAACTATTACATATTTTTACACAGATATTTCGAAATTAAATATATACAGCATTGTAGCAGGACAGTACTGTGACTTTTTTTTCCTTGTATCTTTTTTTTCATTGATTACACTTTTAAAAAAAATTTATTTGAGAGACAGAGTATGGTAATAATTGGTATGTCATGACAAACAGTACATATTTAGAAGACCAGAATGACAGGCATTCCAAGTGTGAACCTTCTATTACATATTGCTATCTTCAGTGCAGTTGCTTGATTCACAGGTATCAGCATATATAGACAGTCAAGGTGAGAATCCTACCAATTAACTGATAGTTTCAAAAACCTGCTAATGTTTCTCAGGATCATTGCCTTATCCATCCTGTGCATATAAATGTATGGCTTTGTCAATGCCATGTTTCCTGGCTTTTCTCATTGTCCTCTCCTCATTGTCCAATTCTCAAGTTCTAGCTTTCCTTTTAATTGTGTTATGCCTTTCTATTTGTATTTCTGCTTTTGAGTTCTTTTTCTAGGGAGACTATACAATATTTACACACATGGGTTTGGTTTATTTCACTTATGAGTATATCTTCAAGCGGCATCTGCTTAAATATAAAGGCTTCAAGTTTATCATTCCTTATAGCTGAGTAATACTCCATTGTATAAAAATACCACATCTTTTTCAACCATTCCTCAGGGGATGGGCATCTTGCTTGTTTCCAAGATTTGGCTATCACAAATTGTGCTGCTATAAACATAGGTACACATATATAACTATGATATGACATTTTCAGTTCCTCCAGAAAAATTCCCAGTAGCGGGAGAGCTGGGTTGAATGGGATTTCCAGCCCAAGTTTTCTAAGAAGTCTCCACACTGATTTCCATAATGGTTGCACAAGTCTACATTCCCACCAGCAGTGGAGTAGGGTTTCTTTTTCCCACATCTTCTCCAAAATTTGTTGTTGGTGGATTTCTTTCTGATAGCCATTCTTTCTGGGGTGAGATGGTATCTCAATGCTGTTTTAATTTGCATTTCCCAGATGACTAGTGATGTGGAGCATTTTTTCATATATTTATTCGCTTCTTTAATTTTATCCTCTGAGAACTGTGTGTTCAACTCAGATGCCCATTTATGGATTGGGTCTTTAAATTCAGGGGCCCTTAAGTTTTTTAGTTCTTTATAAATTCTAGAGAGCAGACCTTTGTCTGAGTGCTTCTTAGTTAAGATTTTTTCAAAACTTCTGGGTTGTCTTTTCACTTTGTTGGTAATTTCTTTTGACATGAAAAAAAAAAAATAAAAGGTGGTCCCAGTTGTTAATTCTTTCATATATTACCCATACGACTTGATTTTTGTTCATGAACTCTTTGCCTACCCCTATGTCTTCAGGAGTTCCTCGTACTTTCTCTTCCAGGAGACTTAGTGTTTCTGTTCTAATGTTTAGATCTTTAATCCATTTTGACTTTAGCTTAGTGCACGGTGATAGACCTGGGTCAAGTTTTCGATGTGTAAAGAGCCAGTTTTTCCAGCACTATTTGTTAAGAAGGTCATCTTTCTTCCAGTAAACATGTTTGGCTCCTTTGTCAAATATAAGGTGGCTGAGTGTGGTCATAGAGGCCTCCGCATTTCTAATCCCTTCCATAGATCTTTAGGTCTATTTCTTTGCCAATACTATGCTGATTTTATAACAGTAGCTTTATAGTATAATTTCAAGTCAGGAATTGTAATGCCTCTTGCCTTGTCTTTGTTGGCCACGATTGCCTTTGCTATTCTAGGTCTTTTCTTTTTTTATTTAAACATATGGGTCTGGTTTATTTCACTTATAAGTATATCTTCACTTAAATATAAAGGCTATGATTTTATCATTCTTTATACCTGACTAATATTCTTTTTTCCCATAATTTTATTGAGAAACAAGTAGGAATGAGACAGTTTCAAACCAAATTGGTAGGACAGTTTCAATAATTAACACATTGCATACATTCTTCCTAGTGGTTAATTGCTGTACAAGATGCAGACATTATATCTTATTTACAAACACTATTAGAACAAATCCCTCTATTAATTAAGAGAATGTAACTATATATCTATTCTAACCATTTTGAATACACAGATTCAAAATGGACATTCATCTGTATCCCTTTTTTTGTTTAGTTCTGTTATTTGAATATCATAGGTGTGTTAACTCAGCAAAATATTCTAAAAGAGTACAGTAGTCTGTAATAGTATTGGGTCTTCCACTTGACTGGCAATGTCAGAAATTGTTGACCTGAGTTCCCTACAGCTCAACATATCTAGTTCTTTTCTATTTCCAAACAAATTTTAGGAATGATTTCTCAGGGCCTGGGAGGTATGCTGGTGGTAGTATAATAGGGATTGCATTAAAATCTGTACAACAATTTTGGGAGTATGGCCATCTTCCTGATATTGGTTCTTCCTATCCATGTGCAGGGAATATTTTTCCATTTTCTGAAATTCTTGTGAACTCTTTTTTAAGAATACTGTAATTTTCCTTAAAAAGATCTTTGACTTCTTTAGTTAGATGAATTCCAAAGTATTTAATTTTCTGTGATGCTATTGTAAAAGGTATTGTTTCTCTAATTTCCCTCTCAGTGTGTTTGTTATCTGTGTAGAGGAATGCTATTGATTTTTGGGTACTGACTTTGCATCCTGCTATGCTACTGAATTTGTGTATCAATTCTAGTAACTTCTTGGTGGAGTTTTTTGGGTCTGCCAAGTAGAGTATCATGTCATCTGAAAATAATGATAATTTAACTTCTTCTTTACCTATTCTTATTCTCTCTCTCTCTCTCTCTCTCTCTCTCTCTCTCTCTCTCCCTCCCTCCCTCCCTCCCTCCCTCCCTCCCTCTCTTGCTTAATGGCTCTAGTTAATGATTCCAGAACTATATTGAATAGGAGGGTTGATAGAGGACTTCATTCTCTTGTGCCATATCTGGGAATAAACGATTTCAGTTTTTCCCCCATTTAGAATTATATTAGCCATTGGGTTATCATAGATGGCTTTTATCAGATTGAAGGAGAGGCTTTCTATTCCAATTTTCAGTAGGACTTTGAATATAGATGAGTTTTGGACTTTGTCAAAAGCCTTTTCAACATCAATTGAGATGATCATGTGGTTTTTATATTTCTCTCTATTGATATAGTATATTACATGTATAGATTTTCAAGTATTGAACCATCTTTGCATCCCTGGGATGAATCCTACCTGACCATGGTGTATGATCTTCTTGATGATTTGCTATATTCTATTTGCTAGGATTTTATTGAGAAGTTTTGTATTTATGTTCATGAAGGAGATTGACCTGTAGTTCTCTTCTTTAGTTCCACCATTCCCTGGTTTTGGTATCAGTATAATACTTGTCTCCAGCAATGATTTTTGGAGAAATGTTTCATTTTCAATTTCATTAAAGAGTTTGAGGAGTGTAGGGATTATATCCTCTGTACATTTCTTGTAGAATTCAGCTGTGAATCCTTTAGAACCTAGAATTTTCTTTGTCAGCAGGCTTTTTGTTACATTTTGTATTTCATTGTCTCTTACTGGGTTATTGAGAGTTGTTATATCTTCTTGATTCAGTTTTGGTAATTTGTACCTTTCTAAGAATTTGTCCATTTCATCTATGTTTTCTATTCTGTCAGCATAAATTTTCTCAAAGTAGCGACTGATAATCTTCTGAACTTCCACTGAGTCTGTGGTGATTACACCCTTTTCATTCCTTATTGCTTGTATTTGAATTTTTTCTTTCATCTTTTTGATGAGGTTAGCTAGGGGCTTATCGATTTTATTTAATCTTTCAAAGAACCAGATTTTTAATTTGCTAATTCTTTGAACTGTTTTCTTCATCTCAATTGAATTAATTTCTTCTCTAATGTTTATGATGTCTTCCCATCTATGGGCTCTGCGTTTGGTTTGCTCTTTGTAATCTAGATGTTGGAGGTGCATCATTAGGATGTTTATTTGTTCCCGTTCTGTTTTCCTAATGTGTGTGTTCACAGCTATAAATTTCCCTCTGGGAACTGCTTTCATCACATCCCATAAATAATGATATGTCTTGTTTGAATTTTCATTGAATTTTAAATATTGTTCAATTTCTTGTTTAATTTCATCTGTGACCCACTGATAGCTGAGTAGAGTGTTGTTTAATTTCTATGTGTTTAGGGGGGTTTTCTCTTTTCTTTTGTCATTTTTTTCCAGTTTCATTGCATTGTAGTCAGATAATATTCATGGGACAATTTCTGTTTTCTTGCATATACTTAAGCATGACCTATGGACCAGTATGTGGTTTATTTTAGAAAATGACCCATGTGCAGCTGAAAAAAATGTGTATTTAGCTGTTTTTGGGTGGAACATCTGTATATATTCACCAAGTCCATTTGTTCCAAGATCTGCTTCAGGTCTGCTTCTTTGCTAATTTTTTGACTGGTTGACCTATCTTTTTGGGATAAGGGGGTGTTAAGGTCTCCTGTTAAGATTGTGGTATTGGATATTAGATTTTTCATGACATTAAGATTTGTCTTATATAGTTGGGTGCTCCCGTGTTTGGTGCATACACATTTATGAGTGTTACCTCTTTCTCTTGAATTTTTCCCCTAACCAGTATATAGTGGCCTTCTTTATTTTGTTTGATCATTCTTGGTTTGAAGTTGAGACTGTCTGAAAACAGGATTGCTACCCCTGATTTTTTCTGAGGTGGTGAGGCATGTAGTATTGTTTCCCATATTTTAACTTTCAGCCTATGAATTTCTTTTTGACTTAAGTGTGGTTCTTATATACAGCATATTTTTGGATTTTGTTTCCTAATACACTGTGCCAGTCTATTTCTCTTAATTGCTGAATTGAGTCCATTCACATTGACATTTATAATTGAAATGTGTTGACTTATGATTGACATGTTATTTACCTGCTGCTGTTTACTTGTTTTTGTCCTGTGTTTAATTGTTTGCCCTATTTAGTGTATTCCCTCTTTTCTCATTCATGGAGCTCTGATGATTTGGGTCCCTCTCTAGAACATACTTCAGGAGTCTGTGTAGGGTTGGCTTTGTCATCATGAAATTCTTTAGTTGTTCTTTGTCATGGAAGTATTTCACTTCTCCATCAAACTTGAAAGACAGTTTTGCAGGGTATAGTAATCTGGGCTGGAATTTGTTTTCATAGAGGACTTGAAGTACTCTGCTCCATGCTCTTCTTGCCTTCATGGTTTGTTAAGACAAGTTGGCTGTAATTCTGATAGGTTTTCCTTTGAATGTTATCTGCTTCTTTTTTCTAGCAGCTTTCAGTATATTATTCTTGTGCTGAATTTCTGGGATCTTGACTATCATATGTCTCGGTGTGTCTTTAATTGGGTAGAAGTTATTTGGCATTCTGTATGCTTAGGTTACCTGAATGCCAGATTGTTTCCTCACATTTGGGAAGTTTTCTGCTATTATTTCTGCCCATTTTCTTTTTATATCATTTGTATTGACTCCTTCTTTCTCATTGATGCCTATTAGTCTCACATTGTTCATCTTTGCATCATCTTGCAAATGATGAATTATTTTTTCCTGCATCCTAGTTGTTTTTAAGAGATCCTTTCTTGCTTTTTCACTAGCTGCACCAGTGTCTTCAAGATCTGAAACTCTGTCTTCACTTTCATTCAAATGGTTTTGCAGATTTGTGATTGAGATTTTAAATTCCTCTATATCTCTTTGACTCCATTTTATATGATCTATTTCTTTCCTATATTGCTCATTGAAGGAATCCATCATTTTTCTAATCTCTATTTTTTTTATCAACTGCTTCTTTAGAAGCAGTTATTAATTCTTTTACTGCAGAGGTTTTTTTCAGATTAGGTTTCCTCCATATGTTTCTGCATTTGATTCTTTACTTCAGGTGCTATTTATTCAGAGAATTCTTTATTTCAGAAATTAATTCTACTCTGAGGTCCTCTATACCTTTCTGCTGTTGCTTATTTACTTTCAATGCTATTAATTCATACATTTCAGCTGAGCTAGTGTCCTCTGCACTTGTCCTGGGTGGGCTCAAGGCCTGAAAGTGCATTTTGCTCCTCCTCTTTGTCATTTCATATAGCGTTGACCTCTGATCTTTGGTGTAGAGCTTTGGTGCAGTTATAGCCTTATCACCTACTGAAATTTGGGTGCAGATCTATTAAGTTTGAGTTTTTCCAGTTATGCCTGTCTTGGGTCTAGCTATTGTGTTCAGCTCCTTCCTGCTGCAGCCCATGGAAGTGAATCCATTTTGCACCTCTGGCACAACAGTGAACCTGTGGTGCTCCTCTGTTGTGCCCCTGGCCCAGGGTGCACAGGGGAGCACAGAAGCTCTCCAAGACACTAACCAGGCCCGGGCTTGGGTTGGATCTGTGGGTCCTGAAAGCATTGCAGAAGTTCCCACTCACTCAGCAGGCTTGGGGGCAGGGGCTCCAGCAGGGTGGAGGGGTCCCGAGGGCATGGCAGATGGTCTCACCGATGTGGCATGCCTGCATTTTGGTTCAGAGAGGTCCCATGGGCGCAGGGAAGCTGGAAGCTCTCCCTCACACCTGCTGGGCCTGAGCTGGGCTGGATCTGGGGTCTTAAGAGCATCACAGAAGTTCTCACTCACTCAGCAGGCTTGGGTGTGGCTGATTTAAATAAATAATTTAAAAGTCTGATTTA
>NW_004524710.1:1609512-1610688 GCF_000260255.1 Octodon degus | reverse complement strand
TTAGGGGAAAAATTCAAGAGGAAGAGGTAACACTCATAAATATGTATGCACCAAACACAGGAGCACCAAACTATATAAAGCAAATCTTAATGGACATGAAAAATCTAATATCCAATAGCACAATTTTTTTTAATTTTTAACTTGCATACATTCAGGTTTTATTATCTTGTGATGTTAAAAGAACAATTGTGTGTTTGTATAAAGCTTTTTGTAGGTTAGCCCAGTAGTGGTGAACCTATAGCATACATACTGTTTAATCTTAACAAGAGAACTTAACACCTCTTATCCCAAAAGGCAGATCAACCAGAAAAAAACTAAGCAAAGAAATAACAGAACAGAACCAGAGCTTGAAACAAATGGACTTGGTAGACATATACAGAGTGTTACGCCCAAACACAGCTGAATACACATTTTTCTCAGCTGCACATGGGTCATTTTCTAAAATAGACCACATACTGGTGCATAGTCATCCTTAAGGATATGTAAGAAAACAGAAATTATCCCATGCACATTATCTGACCATAGTGCAATGAAATTGGAAATAAATGACAAAAGAAACCAGGAAAAAACCCTAAATACATGGAAATTAAATGACACCCTACTCAGCACCCAATGGGTCACAGATACAATTAAACAAGAAATTCAACAATATCTACAATTCAATGAAAATTCAAGCACAACTTATCAGAATTTATGGGACACAATGAAAGCAGTTCTCAGAGGAAAATTCATAGCTGTGAACTCACATATTAGGAAAACAGAACGGGAACAAATAAATACCCTAATGCTGCAACATCAACAACTAGAAAAAGAAGAATAAATCAAACTCAGAGCCCAAAGACAGGAAGAAATCATAAAGGTTAGAGCAAAACTTAATTCAATTGAGATGAAGAAAACAATTCAAAGAATTAAAAAAGCAAAAGGCTGGTTCTTTGAAAGATTAAATAAAATCAATATGCCCCTAGCTAACCTCATCATAAAGAGGAAAGAAACAATTCAAATACAAGCAATAAGGAATGAAAAGGGTGTAATTACCACAGACCCAGTGGAAATTCAGAAGATTATCAATAGCTACTTTGAGAATCTTTCCTCTCACAGAATAGAAGACACAGAAGGAATGGACAGATTCCTAGAAAGGTACAAATCACCACAACTGAATCGACAAGATATAACCAC
>NW_004524710.1:1606908-1609412 GCF_000260255.1 Octodon degus | reverse complement strand
TGAAATGCATTATAGAGATGTATTGCAATCTACACCAAAATAAGCTGACTAGGGATTTAAGAGTCAAGTAGAAAATAATAAACTGAGTACATGAATCTCAGCAATACCACTGCTACCAGAATAATAAGACTTAAATTTACAGACAAGATAAACATTGATATAATAAAATGTGGCAGTATGTAAAATGACCACAGTACTTTGCAGTTCTTCACATCCATGTATGGCACCTATTTTCAACCTGGTGTTACTTTGACAGTTGGTTTGGTCAGAAGAATCCACTGGAAAGCACACTGTGCAAGCAAGAGAAAGCATATAGGAAACCAAGATGCCTGAGAACTTCTTCCTCCTGCAGCCCTCGTAATGGGTGCTACTTGGAGCCCCTGCAGCCTGGCTGGCTGGGTGATAGTACATAGTGTGCAGTAATGACCAGCCTTGCCAGCTGAAGCATCTTAGTTCAATCCATCCCAGCTACCCAGGGAGCTGGTGAAAAATGCTTGTGGGAGCCACAGTCACTGCTGCCATGCAGGTGGGGCAACCAAAGTTATGGACCCAGGAAATAAATAATTGTTAATGTTCCAAGCTACCAAGTAATGAAGAAGTCTATTGTACTACAATAAATAGCTGTTAACATGACTGCTTAAAACTAAGTGAAGAGTATACAGATTATATCTTCCATAAATTTCTTTTTTTTCCCACAAATTTCTTGTAGAATTCAGCTGTGAATCCATCAGGACCTGGACTTTTCATGGTCAGTAGGTTTTTTATTACATTTCATATTTCATTGGCTGTTATATGGGCATCCAAGATGAACACACACTTCTCAGAGGACAAAATTAAAGAAGTAAATCAATATATGAAAAAATGCTCCACATCACTAGCCATCCAGGAAATGCAAATTAAAACAACATTGAGATACCATTTACTGCAGAAAGAATGGCTATCAGAAAGAAATCCACCGAAAACAAATATTGGAGAGGCTGTAGGGAAAAGGGAATCCTTCTCCACTGCTGGCGGGAATGTAGACTGGTGCAACCATTAGGGAAATCAGTGTGGACAATCCTTAAAAAACTAGGAGTGGAAATCCTATTCATGACAGCTATCCCCCTACTGGGAATTTTTCTGGAGGAACTGAAAATGTCATATCATAGTGATATATGTGTGCCAATGTTTATAGCAGCACAATTTGTGATAGCCAAATCTTGGAAACAATCAAGATGCCCTTCACCTGAGGAGTGGATGTAAAAGATGTGGTATTTTTATACAATGGAGTATTACTCAGCTATAAAGAATGATAAACTTGAAGCCTTTATATTTAAGCAGATGCCGCTTGAAGATATACTCATAAGTGAAATAAACCAGACCAACATGTGTAAATATCATATAGTCTCCCTAGTATAAGAGCTCAAAAGAAGAAATACAAATAGAAAAGTAGGGACCAGGGAGATGGCTCAGTGGAATAAGTGCTTCCCTGACAAGTGCAAGGACCTGAGTTCAATCCCCAGTTCTGCTCCCCCCAAAAAATAAATAAGGTATAACACAATTAAAAGGAAAGTAAGAACTTCAGGATTAAACAATGAAGACAAGGCAAGGAAAAAAGCTAGGAAACATGACAGGAAACATATACACATGACGCATACATATACACAAGATGGGCAAGGCAATGATCCTGAGAAACATCAGCAGGTTTGTGAAACTATCAGTTAGTTGGTAGGATTCTCACCCTGACTATCTATATATGCTGATATCTGTGAACCAAGCAACTTCACTGAAGATAGCAATGTGTCATAGTAAAGTCATGCTTGCAATGCCTGTCATTCTGGTCTTCTAAATATGTACTGCTTGTCATGACATACCAATTATTGCCACACTGTCTCTCAAGTAAATGTTTTGTTTGTTTGTTTGTTTGTTTGGTTGGTTGGTTTTTTTTTTTTTTTTTTTTGGCAGAACCAGGGATTGAACTCAGGCCCTTTTGCTTGCCAGGGAAGCACTTATCCTACTGAGCCATCTCCCTGGCCCCATAAATGTTTATTTTTTTAAAAAAAAAGGTAATAAATGAGAAATAGAGACAAGAAAAAAGTCAAAAAATAAATAAATTAAATAAAAGTAAGGGAGAATTATTAGTAAGGTATTTCTTAGAGACTTTTTGGATTTATTATCTAGAAAAAAGATCACTCAAAATGTAAGAATCCTCATGAACAAGTTTATCAAAAAATAAACACCAAAGTGAGTTTCTCATCTGATCTCATTGACCAAAATGCTATAAAGACTGCATTAGTATCAGCTACAGCAATCTGACAGCTTATTAAATTGTCATCTATTGTCATTAAAAATGAGAAGATAGTTGAACTTAAGGCACTGGGAGAATTGTTCAAAAAATCTTTTCAGGGATCCTTCTGTCTATCTCTCAACCCTGACTTCATTATTAGGATCTACATATTTAGATCTCATGTGCATTTACAGACAATTATGATCAGCTTTCCTACAAGGGTTTAGAACTTGCAGTA
>NW_004524710.1:1594403-1598683 GCF_000260255.1 Octodon degus | reverse complement strand
CAAGGAAAATTACAGTACTCTTAAAAAAGAGATCGTAGAGGATTTCAGAAAATGGAAAACTATTCCATGCTCCTGGAATGGAAGAACCAACATTGTGAAGATGGCCATACTCCCAAAATTGCTGTACAGATTTAATGCAATCCTTATCAGGCTACCACCAACATACCTCACAGAGGTTGAGAAATCATTCCTAATATTTATCTGGAACCAGAAAAGACCTAGAATAGCAAAGGCAATCCTGGGCAATAAAGACAAGGCAGGAGGCATTACAATTCCTGACTTGGAATTATACTACAAGGCTACTGTGATAAAATCAGTATAGTACTGGCAACAAAATAGACTTGAGGGTCAATGGAATAGATTAGTTGTTGAAACTGTCCTACCAATTTGGTTTGAAACTGTCTCATTGCTATTTACTTCTCAATAAAATTATGGGAAAAAAAAAGACATTCTAAGAAGTAAAACTGAAGTTAGTTCCTGGAAAACTTTACATGCTAAAAGAATTCATATAGCACTATGGTTTTTGACACAGTAAATTGTCCTCTGTAAAGTATGTGTTAATTTAAACTCTCCAGTCTGGTATTAGAAAATACCTTTTCCTTTATGCCCTCTGTTACTTTATTATTCTTAAATTTCATCATTTCTAACATGGGCTATTTGTCTGTAATTTAAGTTGGATTTCTCTGATTAATAAGGTAGAACCATTTTGTGTCATTTATTTTCAACTTTTATTATATTTACCTGTTCATAAATTTTACCAATTTTCAAATAAAATTTAAATTTTAAAAAATGTATAGAGATTATTATTTTGATACAGGTCACACTAATGTACTAATTTACCCAAGCTGAGCACAAACTCCCAATCCCCCTACCTTAGCCTCCAAGAATGCTGGGAGCTGGGGTAACAGACATATGACCCTACTCACAGCTTGGTCGGTTAGGATTTTAGTGCAGGAGATGACTTACTGATTCTGTGAAGCACTGGCACAATTATCTGGAATAAAACTTGGGGAAACATCCAGTACTTTGCAGATGGCCCAAAATAGAGTACTACTGGCTTCATGTTTAGTCTCTGTACTGAAATTGCTGGACCTTGTATTTCAGAGCCATAGTCTAGAGTTCTTTACACTCCATTGTCAGGCCAACCTCCAACCAGAATCTCCCAAATATATACTATGGGTATACATGACATAAATGTGGGTAACTTGGAGCTCAGAGGGGGTTATTCCAAACCCTTTCTTATAATAAAAAAAAAAATGTTCTCTGTGTCAGAGAGGAGGCGCAGCTCTGTGCTGTGATTTTTTTGCATTCCCGGTCTCTGGGTAGCTATGTAAAGCTGCTTTGCCAACTGAGGCTACATTATGCATCCTGATGATTAAGGGAACCTCATACATCTCCAGACTAATGGGCAGAGCCATTTCATCTGCTTGTCTTTGGCATGCACTTAACCCTTCTGTTCTTTACAACCACCTGACCTCGGCACAGAGGCTGTACTTTTAGTTGAACAGATCCTTAGCCACATTCCACTGGTCAAAAGAAACATAGACATGGCTATGCTTTTACCTACCTAGGTAAAAATCACTAACGAGAGAAAATAAAGTGGCAGGTGAACTACGGGCCCCTAATGACCCAACGAAGTATTCTAACTATTTCAGATGAAGTTTGCCTTATATGCCACTCCCCAAAGCTTCCCTCTCCTGACTAAACACCATTCACCTTGACTACTACCTCTCTCCCTCCTTTCTTTTCATACTTTTGCCATTTTTATGGTTTTATCAGTCCAGAATATTTCAGCTGTTATGAGGAAAAAAATCTAACACAAGATAGCTGGAACAGCAAAAACTTGTACAGGCTGAGCAACTGGAAGTACAGAAGCTAATGGGTTCTGCTCCTGGTATACTCAGGCCTCTGTTTCTCTGCAAGCCTCTGCCCTCATCCACTTGTGAGCCATATCCTGAATCTGGCCATAGCAGGGGCAGCCAGCAGCAGGAGGAAATGGATCACTCTTCTTATGTACAGCCACCAGAAAAGGAGGCAATTTCTGTTCTGCACTCTTAAAGACAAAGCAGCATTTGCCTGATGTTTCTCTGTCCTCCTTTCCTCATTGCAGGGACGGAATACCCTCACATTTTCATCCCTAATGTGCTGGCTCCAAGGCAGGACCATATGGAAGAATGCTATGGCTGAGGAGAGCTGCTCATAGCATGGTAGACAGGAAGTAGAGAGCAAAGGGAGAAGTCAGGAGGAAGACAAGGCCTTCCAGGGACCTGCTTCTTCTGGACGGACTCCACTTCCTAACAACAAGTCATCTATAAAGCCCCATAATCCAATAACCTTCCAAAACCTCACTTACTAGCACACAAGTTTATTGGAGAACATCTAGATATGAACCATTACACTCTCCTAGACCAAAATTCAACCGTATGCCCATTCCTGAAGCCTTCACCCACAGTAGAACCTATTCTCATAGTTGTTTTGAATTTAGTCCCAGTAAAATCACACACACACACACACACACACACACACACACACACACACACACACACAAAACTAGGATATCATTGTGAAGAAAAGAGAGAATGATGCAATTAGAAAAGCTCAGTAGAGAAATTGGGTATGTTTCCTTTGTATATTTAGATGATATGTTGATGTAACAAATGAAAAGGAGTGATTAATTGGGAAGCTCTTCTCCATTGTCATGCTGGATTCTAGACATTCTGGAAAGACTTATTAACCTATGAAGACTACACCTGGAAGGCCTTGTGTTTTGGGAGTTTCGTTTCCCTCTCACCAGGCAGCAGTTACACAATGAAGTAACAATCAGGCCTGAAAGCTCATCTGAACTTATATTCCCTTCCCAGAAAAGTCGCCAATTCAGATTTCCATGCCACCAAGCACTTGGGCCCTGCATGCAAACTCCTCACTCCTAGAATTTCAAAGGGCTGGCCATTCCTTGGGTTGGGAAAGCCACTGGGCAGAGCATGGGCACATGGCTCACATTTTCCTGCTCACGATATTTTTTCCATTGACTCAAGCAGCAGCTGCTTTTTTGAGGGCCATGTTTGCTTATGATGACACAAACGGTTTCTGAACTCTGTAGTGATCACCATCAGAAGGACCAGTGTGACACAACTTCTTTGAAATCGGAATTCTGTGCCCCTAACTGCCCTTGTGGTTCTAAAATGGAATCTAGGGTTGGAGAGCCATCCACTAACATGTAGGCACAGCAGTTTTCTCCAAGAAAAAGAAGAAAGGAATTGAGATTGTTATCATTGATCCCTTGACATTGGCTGGTCCAGAGTTGCTCTTAGCTAACTCATTCCTCATGTTCATGGCCTATAAGGTTCCACAATCTTCCACTACATTTCCCTCATCTGTCCCCAAGTGTTCCTTTACAGGTTCAAAACTATCCTCCCAAGCTGCCCTATACACAGCTTCCTGCCTGTACACCTCCTGACTTGAATGGCCCTAATCTATGACCTCAGTCACCTCTAGCCCACCTTCCTCCATTCTGCCAAAGCCACTATTTCAGTGCTGCTATTCTTAGATTGCTGACTTTCACTTGGGTACATCTAGCGCCAGCTCTACTATTTCAGTCTGAAATTCAGTTCAGAGTACATTAGTTTGCATAATTGAAAATACCACATAGAGTGGATATAAATGTGGCCTCAATCAATTACTATGTGAATTTAAGCATTTTTTTTTACCTCTCATCATGTAGTCAACATGAATTTATTAAGACTACGTTTCTGTCAGGCAATGAGCTAAGCTCTGAGATGCAATTCTTTCATCTAGTAAAGAGAAGCTAATAATAAAATGCATCTCATAGGGCTATTGTAATGATTAAATAAGATAATTAATGCATGTCATTTGCTTAGCATAATGCCAGATGCATAGGAAGTGTCCCTAAATAGTGGGTAGAATATTTATTGTCCTCAAAAGCTCCCAGTTCCTCTGCTTCTCCCTACCATGTAACCCATCTGAGTGTTCAGGAGCTCCTCAGTCCCTTCTGCATTTGTCCCAGAATGTCATGCTTCTAAGATGTCCTGCAGTAAGAGACTGGGTAGTGACTCACAATGGTTCTGCTGGGTTGTCAACCCAGCAGTCTCACCACATGTGGGGCTCAGTGTAGGCAAAGAGTGCAGGCTCAAGTCCCAAATGTCATGTCACTAGTCTACGTTGCAGGGTGACTGTGTTTTGCCTGTGTAAGAGGTATGTATGTCTTCAGCCATCATTGGTGCAAAGCTGTCACAAGCCATGAGGTCTGATGGCATCAGGAG
>NW_004524710.1:1585536-1594303 GCF_000260255.1 Octodon degus | reverse complement strand
TTAAAGGAAATTTCAGGCTGGGGAGATATATAGCTCAGCAGTATAAGCGCCCACCAGGCAAGCATAAGCTCCTGAGTTAGATCCTAGGTAACAAAAAAAAAAAAAAAAAAGAGAAAATTCTCTCTCCCTCCTTCAAGCTTGGGACGTATAGTGCATTGATGTCTTGGTCAGATTTCTTGTCTCTGGGACCCAATACCCAACACCAAAAGTTGAAATGAGAAGCAGTTTATTTTGGCTCACAACTCTACAGGTTTCAGCCCACAGTTGGCTGGCTCCAAGCAGGCTTGTATATAGCAAAGGGGCCTGGCAGAAGACCACTGCTCATGGCATAGCAGAGAGGAAGCAGAGACTCCAGGAGGAGCTGCTTGGATATAAGCCTTCCCAGGCTATGCCCCCGTGACCCCCCTTTCTGACCAAACCCCACCTCCTAACAACAAGCCAGTGCTAAGGCCCCAGGGCCCAGTCACCTTTCAAAAGTCCCACCTTTGCGTGCATGAGGTTGTAGAGGGGTAGATTTTGTCCATGAGATGTTGGACCAAAAAAAACTTAATAGTTGGTTACTAGATACAGAAAGAAAAGACGAGTAGGAGAAGGAGACAGGATATGATGTGTTGATGAGAGTTTCTTTGAGAAAGTTGAAATGGATGAACCAAAGAGCAAAAGTGAAGGGACTGACCTCTGACTTGAGGAGCAGGTGTGTTTTTATGTGTGTATTTGGACGAAGTTGTTGCAAGTCCTCACTAATTAAAGCTAATGATACCTATGTTGCAAATGAGAGAGAAGTATTGTCTCCTTGAAAATAAACCACTTTAAAGCATCTAGCCCCAAAATTCTTTGCCAATTTTCTGGTCAACAGTTAATATGGTAATTTTTAATAACTTTCTTTTTTTTTCTCAGAACCGGGGATCGAACTCAGGCCCTTGTGCTTGCCAGGGAAGTGCTTATTCCACTGAGTCATTTCCCTGGCCCCTTAATGTCATTAATGAAATTTCTGTCATTGTAAAACCTAAGGTCATTAGACGCTCATTGGGCACATGCTTATTTTGAGTAATCTTATGTTTCAGGTTATGACAAAATGCATGTCTAGACTGATCATAGAGGCCATGTGTACAGGAGTTAAAAGCACTGTTATGGAAATAATCAGACATGGGTTTGAATCCTCACTATACTATTTGCTACCTACGTGACCCTAGGAAACTTATTTAATGTTTAATTCATATAACCCACTCCACAGAAGGCCTCAACCCTAGTAAGTTCTCAATAATATTACTTGTCTGTGGTTATGCTTATGATTCTAGAACTTTAAAGCCAGCACACAATATATCAGTCTTAATTTCTCATCATTCAGATTCATTTCTAATTCAACTGGAATTAGTGAGGCTTGATTGTGCATTACACAGTATCATATATAAACAGAAATGCAACATCACATAAGTAACCAACTACTGTGCATTATTTTTCCTCACATAAAATCCACCAGATTTTCTTTACCTGGAAATCCTTCCCAGACAGCCCCTTTCATAACTGTAGCTCTTTCAGGATTCCTCACTATAGTGAAAGAATTCAACCATATTTATGTTGTCCAGTCAAAGACTTGGTAGTTTCCACTTTTAAGAGCATATTTTCTAAACATCTCTGGTAAATGGAGATTTTGACTTTCTGCCCGGGACATCCTGAGAGCTGCTCCTACAGAAAAAAACTAATAGGATAATAAATCCCAAGTCCTTTTTTCTCTCTCTCTGAACAAGAGTTGTTTTAGTTAAACTCGCATTCACTTTTCTCTGAAGGCTGCCCCGTCTCCTCTCAGACCATTGTGTTTAATACAGGACTTTTGACTCAGCCATCATTACTCACACTTTACTGATTTTACTTTAAACACTGTTGGCTAAAACGACAATTTATCAAGACTGTTTTGCCTAGCAGTTGGGGATAATTTATTTTTCTGTTGAAGGGTTTGATATTTATTAGTGCGGCAGCAAGCCGGTCAGCAGAGATTCACACTCTAAGGGACAGGTTCTGGGTCCAGCTTTGTGGACTGCTCCATCTACCCTCTTCTTGTCCAGAGGCAGCCACCCTAGGACTCTGTCTCTTGGAAGAGGAAGTTCAGGGTGCTCCTTTCCTCTTTGAGGCAGGACCCCCATCGGTGAGGGCCTGAGCCCAGCCATCCCCAGTACAGAGGTGCAAACTCAAGTCCTCCTGTCTCTCTTCTCCGGAGAGCAAGCAAGACCTATGGCAGGCAGATGAGGACTCACCACAGAAATGCATGCATCTGTGAGGAGAACGCCCAGCTTTGACAACCAAAGAGCATCTGGTTGGCGAGAGATTACCTGGGTAAGTTGGGACCTGTCTGAGAAGTGGAGAAGTCCAGGCTTCTCATCCCAACTGGGAAACAAGTGTTACAGAGAGCAGGCAGCATATTGGGGGTGGGATTGGAAGCCTTCATTACAGTTTGCTACAGCAGCAAAGGAAAAGCTGACAGAGAAGGGAAAAGGAAGTTCAGGGTGCTCCTTTTGGGGTGTCTGGCATTGTGCTGCGCATATATATGTCACTTCATTTAATTCTTGTAAAAATCCAGGGAAGGATGTTGGTATCCAGTGGCTTTAGGGGTTATGCAAATTGTCCACTTTTTTTGGAACC
Organism: Octodon degus; assembly: GCF_000260255.1. Classification (NCBI taxonomy): domain Eukaryota; kingdom Metazoa; phylum Chordata; class Mammalia; order Rodentia; family Octodontidae; genus Octodon; species Octodon degus. The sequence continues at coordinate 1,591,666 of NW_004524710.1, read as the reverse complement.
AGGGATGAACATAGGCCCTTGCACTTGCGAGGCAAGTACTTATTCTACTGAGCCATCTCCCCTGCCCCAAATTGACCACTTTTCCAAAGCAAGTAAGTGATAGAGCTCAGGAACAAACCCAGATCTGCTTGACCACATGTCCTTCTGATCCCCATCTCCCTTTCCTACTGAAAGAGAGCTTTGGATGCTGGCCTCAGGAACCTCAGTGTGGTGCCCAACCACTGCAGTCTCTCCTTGACTAGGACATTATCTCCAATGGAAATAAGTGGTCTGGGACTCTTGGCTAAGTAATCCATTAGCACTTAGACTACATTAGCAAGAAAGCATAGGACATCTTTTCCTCCTGAATGGAGGGAAAAAGACATGGCACTGTTCAAATGGATGAAGTTGTGACACTTTGGTGGGTGAGTGTGTAAAGAATGCCACAGAAGTGTAAGTATTTGAACATGCACCTGAAGGAGGAGAGGAGATGAAGACCTGCAGGCTGGAAAAGGACACCAGGCCACATCTTTCATGACCCATCACAGCCAATGAACCCAGCATCAGGGACTAGGAGATCTGCAGTCTGAGAAGTTTCCCAATGTTTGTGGTAAATCCAGCATATGCTGGAACTAAGATTACAAAACCAGATTAAGAATAGTCCTCATTCCAGAAGAGTTTTCCATCTCTTTTCCTCAAGAAACTGAGGAAATCCCTAAGATGCCTCCAAGAAAAAATCATGCAGAGACTTGGGATGATGGGAGGAAAGAGGAACTTAGGAAAGGGAATAAGAGGCGCTGAAGACAAATTTCTCCTCCTCTCAACCCTGGGGGAAGAAACCAAAGCAGCAGCTGCAGCCCAGGCAGAGGTGAAGCCTAATTTGAGCAATCCTGTCACCTGGAGGGGAGCCTTCGGGACCCACCACATATTGGCAGAGCAGCCTTGTTTGTTCCCTATGAACCCACTTGGAGAAAAGAAAAGATGCATCTCCACCTTCATCCCTACCCAAAGGGATCATATGGAAGGAGGAGCAGAAAGGTATTGGGATCACCTCCATCCCACTAAAACAACACTAGCCCCTGGATGCAGCCACCCCTTTGCCAACCCTGTTTTCTGCTTCACTATTCCTGTTCAGTGGGTCCTCCCCCTCCATCTCCCACCCATCTCCCACCTTATCTGGGATCCTATAATGTTTCCCTAAAGAGTGAGGTGGGGAAACATCCCTCCTTCACAGAACAAGTGCCTCAGGAAACAAACTCACTGAGCAGTTCCCCTGCCCTGCGAGCTTTGGTGGAGTCTCGTGGAGTACTCAAATGATGGAAGGCTGAGAACAGCCCACAGCCAAGCAAAGGACAGTGCCCACATTCCAGCAGGACTGTGTCAGTGTGGCCCCACAGGCAGGGCTTGGGCTCACCCAGACGGACCAGCACTCGTCAGAGTCCTGGTCCACAGGCTGTCGCCCCTGGCCAATCACCACAGGTCCAAGATCATTATTTTCTTGAGTTCACCATCAAACTAAATTCTTTCCAGAGCCTTCATTAACCTTATTAGAGCTCATAAAAGTCAAAGTACTTCAGGATGTCTGACTGTCTTCATTTTCTTGTAGATATTTGTAGTCAGAGGATGTTTTGCTGTCCGTTTTCAATTAATAAAGAGATGTGGCAAAAAAGAGAACAACTTAGAATTCAGAAGCATTGCTTCTCAATAATCAGTAAAAGGCACTTACTGCCCAGGAAGGACATCAGTCATGGAAGATACCTCCCACCTTCTCACATCCAATATCAAACCAACACTAGCCTACAAAATGCATGATGCCATGCTAGGCCATTCTGTATCATAATATTTCATTCTTGCTATGAACTGGAAATCTTGCCAATGTGCACCTATATTTATTAGGATTACTTCTGTTCCATGGATTATGTGTGGCCATGGACTATATGGTATCCATTAATGATGGAACATCAATCCTGGCTATATTCTGCATTTGGTGAACAGTTCTGTATGGTCTGGCAGAGTCCAAGGCTTTTTGCCAAAACTTTGTCACAAACCCTGTGTATTTTAACAGAAATATCGTCCATCTGTTTCTGATTTGTGTACACTTAACTCATCAGATCTCATCTTGTCATGTCCTGGTGAGCCATGTCGAATCCTTCTTTCCTGAGTGACACAGAGTCCTGTTTAGCCAAGAGATGGCGTGTGCCACTCCCCACAGCAGAAGGGGGGCAATTGGGCTGATGAGTCAGGAAGGATGACACTCCAGATTCCAAATCTCTGATGCTTTGGTCTACAATGGGCTTGGAAAAATGTCTCCACTCATTCGTGGCACTGACTTACTTGAACTATTAGTGCTATGGTGCAATGGTGTGAATGTGTGTGCTTGTGACTGTGTGTGCATAACCAGCTGTGAATAAACATAACTGTGACATAATTCAGACAGGGGTCAGATTCATTTCTCTGTACACTAACAAACTGGCTGACTTTGAGACTGGCACTGACTTCCACTGTGCTAGGATGTGTCCACCTGTAAACCAGGAGCAGAAAAATGAGAGGCAAGAGACCTGGCAGACAGGAGGAAGAGCTCAAGTCCTGGAATCTCTCCCAGTGCTCTCCCTTCCACATGGGTTTATCTCCCACTGGGGCAAGCTCAAGGGCAAGTCCTCTTGCAGCATAAACAAGTAAAGACACAACCACCATCATTTCAGCTGCAATGGATGGTGGTGCAATGCCAGTTTCCCTCAACGTGGAACTCACAGGAACATCTGGGCCATCTAAAGCTACCATTGCAGCCCAGATCACAGTTACCATAGTGAGAGCTTCTTCCAGGCTGTTCCTCAAGAGATTATATCTAATCCATATTCTAAGAAGCCCCTTATAGAAAAGCTGCATTCTAGCTGTTCAAAAGATGTCATTGAAATCTTAGTTATTCGGCCTTCTACTACCTCTGCCAATATTCACCATGAAGGAACCAATTACATCTACCAATACAGTTTCCTGCAATATTTCCTTTTCCTGTAGGATTATCTCATTTTTTATATCTTTGTAAGAAGTCCTGAGCCATATAAAAACAGAATAGCACATCTGCAGAATGATGTGGAATACCTGGGCTCACATGTTAAAACCAGAAAAAGATTTCTCAAAAGCAAGAGAAGCAGTGTCTGCTCACTTCACAAACAGGAATTGGGGTTAAATAAGGAAACAACTGCAACCTGGAAAAGCAGAGAGTTCTAGAAATGTTAGAGAAATGGTTCCTACCATAAACGGTTCCTACCATGGTGATGGTCCTGGGACATACCTTACTATTGTGAGGCATGTGAGGAGTGATTTGTTGCTAATAATAAGGTACTGAAGTTTGTAAATGATTTGCTTTCCAATAAAATTCAGCTTCTAGCCTCAGCAGTTCAGAAACAACCTTAAAGTTAATGCTGAAATAATGTCAGTTCAAACCACTGGACTTGCTGATATGCCATACCAAAGTAGAAAGGAAGGTTTTGTGTTACTTTGAGGGCTCGTGGAATCACACACAGGGGCCCACCACAGATCTGGGAGTGTGTCCTAGGTGCGGACATCATCCAAAAGCCATGCTGCATCAGGGATCAGTTAGGAACCTCTATACTCAAGGCCTCAGCACATGTCATGTTTGGAACCACGGGATTCCTTGTCACTTCTTAATGTATAGAGATTATGAGACCCAGTCCTAGCCCAAGCCCAGTGAGTGTGTGGGAGAGCTTCCCGCTACCCTGCCCTGGTGGAACCTACTGGTCCCAGCCCAGGCACAGCGTGGATGAGACCCTCTTCTACCCCCTTGGGACACACCCCACCACTCCACAGCACCTCCCCTACCCCGCCTGCCCAGTAGGAATTTCTGCCGCATTCTGGGAAACCCCAGACCCAGTCCTAGCCCAGGCCCGGTGAGTGTGTGGGAGAGCTTCAGGCTACCCTGTGCTGGCATGACCTACTGGTCCAGCCAAGGTGCAGTGTGGGTGACACCCACTCTCGCCCTCTTGGGATGCCACCCATAACTCCGTGGTAGCCCCACACACGCCTGCCCACAGAGTAGGAATTTCTGTTGCGTTCCGGGAACCCCCAGATCCAGTCCTAGTCCAGGCCCCATGAGGGTGTGGGAGAGCTGACTCTCCCCTCTACTCTACCTTGTCCCCTCCAGACTCAGCTCAAGCCTGGCATACAGGTCTGGGGTGAAACCCTGCAGCTGCAATCTCTGCAGAGAGTGTAGTGGACAGAACCACCCAACTAGTCCAGGAGCAGAACATCTTGCCAGAGGGGCACAACAGGTTCACCCTCAAGGGCAGCAGCAAGAAGGAGCTGAGCACAGCAGCCAGACCCAAGCCAGGCACAGCTGGATAAATCCAAACTTTGTAGATCTGCACCTGAACTTCAGTAGGTGCTACGGTTATAACTGCAACAAAAATCTACAACAAAGCTCAGAAGACATTGCTACACAAAATGACAACAAGAAGGAGCAAAATGCAATCGCAGAACCCAAGCCCACCCATAACAAGTGCATAGAACACTAACACAAAACAAATTGGGAATCACACAGCTGAAAGCAATGAATCAATGGCTTCTGAAATAAAGAAACAGGTGCAGAAAGGTATAGAGGAACTCAGATTGGAAATGAAAAAAGAAAGCCCTGAATTAATAACATCTGCAGTAAAGAATTGAATGTAGAAACATATGGAGGAAACCCAATGCCCACCCATAACACGTGCAGAGGACACTAGCTCAGCTCAAATGGATGAATTAATAGTGTCGACAGTAAATATGCAACAGCAGAAAGTCACAGAGGAAATCAGAGCAGAATACTTTACTACTAGCTCAGCCCAAATGTATGAATTAATAGCATTGATAGTAAATAGGCAACGGCAGAAAGTTATAGAGGTACTCAGACCAGAAGTCTTTTCTGAAAAAAAAAAAAAGAATTCTCAGAACTCAGAGCACCTGAAGTAAAGAATCAACTACAGAAACATAGGGAGGAAATCCAATCTGAAAAAAGCACTGCAGTAAAAGAATTTATTGATTAAAAAAATAGAGATTAGGAAAATGACAGATTCCTTGAATGAGCAATACAGGAAAGAAATAGATCGCATGAACCAGAGTCAAAGAGATATAGAGGAAATTAAAATCTCAGTCACAAGCTTGCTAAACCATTCAAGTGAAAGTGAAGACAGAGTTTCAGATCTTGAAGACGCTGGTGTAGCTAGTGAAAAGGTAAGAAAGAATCTCTTAAAAACAATTAGGAAGCAGGAAACAATAATTCATCACCTGAAACTTGATGCAAAGATGAATAATGTGAGACTAATAGGCATCAATGAGAAGAAGGAGTCAATACAAATGACCTTTAAAAAAAATATGGGCAGAAGTAATAGCAGAAAACTTCCCAAATATGAGGAAACAATCGGACACTCAGGTAACCGAAGCATACAAAACGCCAAATAACCTCAACCCAATAAAAATCACACTGAGACATATAATAGTCAAGATCCCAGAAATCCAGCACAAGAATAATATACTGAAAGCCACTAGAGAAAATAAGCAGATCACATTCAAAGGAAAACCCATCAGAATTATGGCCGACTTTTCTTCAAAAACTATGAAGGCAAGAAGAGTATGGAGCAGAGTACTTCCAGTCCTCTATGAAAAACAATTCCATCCCAGACAACTATACCCTGAAAAACTCTCTTTCAAATTTGATGGAGAAGTGAAATACTTTCATGACAAAGAACAGCTAAAGAATTTTGTAATGACAAATCCAACCCTACACAGGCTACTGAAAGATGTTCTAGAGAGGGACCAAAATGATCAGAACTCCACAAATGAGATCAGAAGCAACCAACTAAATAGGGCAAGCAGTTAAACACAGGAGAAAAAGGAGTAAGCGACAACAGGTAAATAACATGTCAATCGTAAGTCAATACCTCTCAATTCTAACCATCAATGTAAATGGACTCAATTCAACAATTAAGAGAAATAGACTTGCATAGTGGATTAGGAAACACAATGCAACAATACGCTGTAAAAAAGAAACACATTCAACTCAAGAAGACATTCATTGGCTGAAAGTCAAAGGATAGAACACAATACTACATGCCACAGCTCCTCAGAAAAAAGCAGGGGTAGCAGTCCTATTCTGAGA
>NW_004524710.1:1566005-1578964 GCF_000260255.1 Octodon degus | reverse complement strand
TCTCTCTCTCTCTCTCTCTCTCTCTCTCTCTCTCTCTCTCTCTCTCTCTCTCTCTCTCTCTCTTCCACATGCTCTATTCCCATTCTAAAATGTACTTGATTGCTTACTTTACTCAACAATTCTAAATTAACTCAAAACTTGAGCAGGAAAAAATACAGCTGGAAGCTTAATTTAAGAAGAAACAGGAGTGGAAACTTACCACATGCCTCGCAGTGCCATGCGGTTCTCACGGACTGTTCACTGCCCACAGGCAACGCAAATGAAGGTGGCTCAGTGCTCTCCAGCTTGGAGGAAAAAACAGATGAGAGGAGCTGGCCTAACCTCATCCCAGGTTTTCAACTTCTATGATGCTCCTTGAAGGAGAGATATAAGTCTGTTTCGTTAGCAGAAAGTAAGCCATTAAGTGTGCCTGCTTTCTAGAAACCACATACAATCTTGGGAGTACAAAGGCAATCCCTTCTTCTAAGACAAAGTATGTTTTAGTAAAAACAGCACCAGTTGAAGCACAGCTGCTAGGACAGAGAAGTAAGTGGCTTGTTATCCATATATAACTTTTCATTTGTAAAATGGAAATAAAACCCTGGAACATCCTGATATGATCCTCCCCACTACCCTATCATGCTGCCCAAGAGATTCTGCTGGGGTTTCTTAAGAAAATTCCTGGGAAGATATTTGAAGAAAAGAAGCATAATTCCTGGAAGGACTATCATAAAGCAGTCACCCAGTGGGGCTTTATGCATCCTATAGAGTGGTGCTAGTCATTGGCAAAGAACCATTGGGTAATGACATGAGGAACAAAGCAAAGAACTCTTGGTGAGGACAAAGTTAAGAGCCTAAGCACCTCAACTGGGAGTAGTAAATTCATATTCAGAGTGCCAGAAGGTAAAGTATTGGAAATTGTGAGATACTAAAAAGGGGGAGACTCAGCAGACACGTTAGGGGGTTGGAAGGCCATACCTTGCAGAATTGCACTGGAAATTCTGATCCTAAAGATGCCATCCAGGGAAAATTTAACCATCCAATTTGTGCCACTTTTTTACAGTAAGCCTAGAAAACAAATACAGAATTTTGGTACCAGAAATGTATTGCCCCCCATTTCTGTACCTTATGTCTCAAATCAAGGTGTCCACCAGGCTAAAAGATTTCTCAGAAACCTGTAAAAGCAAACTTTCTCTTGCTTCTTTCTAGTTTTTCATGACTATCAATCCATGGTATGTCTCACAGCTGTGTTACTCTGATCCTTCCTCTGTCATCACATGGCATTTTCCTTGTGGGTCTGTGTCAAAATTTCCTCTTATGAAGACATAGTCATATTGGATTGTAGCCCATCTTAATTACTTCATTTTAGTTTGATTGCATAGTCACAGATCCTATTTCCAAATAAGGTCATACTCACAGGTCCTAAGGATTCCAATATATTGTAGGGAAGAGGGTCAGAACACAGTTCAACCTCTAATCAACTCTCTCTAGATCATGTCATAGGTCTTCTTGTTGGCTATAGTTAGGAAATGGCCAGTGGGGATGAACTTGATTGAACTTTCAAAGACTGACTTGTGAATGAACGCCACCATGACAACGGACATGAGAACTGGAAGACGAAGGCCTTCAGGATTCAGGCACATGCTCCATTTTTATTTACTCAACAGCTTTCCAAGCTCCCAGGAAAGCCTGGGGAGCTCCAAGAGATGTCAAGGACCTTTGGCTCTTAGTAAAGTGGAAGGCAACATATCAGTTGTCTCAGAAGACCCAGGATACTCTATTCTCAGCAGACAGTAGTCTCATCTCTGGAACTCAAAATACTCAATTTCTCAAGACACTGGAGAGCAATAATCAGAGCTTTCAATGTACAAATCATTCTGGCAACAGGTTTTCCAAAAAGTAAAGGATCCAGAATTCTTTTTTGGTGAAGCAAACTGAAGTGATGACACAGAGGAGTACCAGGACATTTGGGTGTCTGTCCGGATACAGGGTTATGTTCATATTTCTGGTTCAAAGATTTTCAGGTGCAGTCATTGTATTGATCTTAGCTCTTTTCTGTTCACATATAGAGGCACTTTTGGCAGCTGGCAATGTAGATTTCATGACCATAAAGTAAAAATGAAATAATTCACATACCAAAACATAAACACACTGTAAAGTGCATTCAGCCCCAGATTCCAAGCACGGTAAAACACCCCCCCACCACACCACCCCTACATGATTTAACAAAAGGGGTAGCCAGACTCTCGTCCCAGTGGAGAGAAATAAGGCCTCCAAACTGACAGCTGCTATCGTTCCAAAGCAAGTCATTGTTTATAAGTGAATATTCTTTGCGATAAATTATTGAATTACATGAAAACTCTATGATTGCCTGCCATTGCTATATTTGGTTTTTGGTCTCAAAATCTAGCATGGAATGTATTACAAACAGACAGAAAAATTAAAAACTGCTGGTCTTTTCTCAGAAAACTCTCTTCCAAACTCTATCTTTCCCAAACCTGTAATGCTGACCCTAGCTTGGAACGCAAGAACATCCTTCAGGACATTTATAATCTGTAAGGTTCTATATCAAAAACATTTTGGATCATTCTGAAAAAATGTAAGTTTGAATTGCAGCTCAAGAGATACTTTATGATAAGTGGTATCTCAAAATCTCAGTGCACAGGGATATATAACTTTTCATAAATGAGCACTGTGTTCCAGGTATTGTGCTCATTACTTTACATAATTATTTTACTTATATCTCACAACAACCAAGTAAGATAATCACTATGTCCATTCTACAGGTGGAAAACTGATGCACACAGATGTTAAGCGACTTGCCAAAATTTATCCAGCAATGAAATAAGAATATTAGCTCAAATTCACCGAGTACTTAATGTCAGCCTCATAGTTTGTCCTCTGTCCTTTGTAGTGCATTGGATCCCACCACGGCTTAATAAATAATTGCATATAGTACTAGTACTCAAAGAAATGTACTGTGTTGCTTTCTGAATATGTACGTTGATTATTTACATAATATCTTTCAAGTAGGTCTGTTTTTTTAAAAAATAATATTGCAGAAGCTTATTTGATTCACCTTTTTTCTTTGGAGCTAGATTTTCTTAACCTTCCCCATCCTGTATTCCCAAGAAAAGTCAGTTGATTCTGCTTTAAAGAGTAGGAATAAGAAGCAAAGGCACTGGCTTTTGGTCACTGTGGTGGCTGATACACTGTGTCAACTTGAGATGAGGAAGCTTGGCTAGATCCATTTGGCGATTCCACACCCGGGGGCATGGGATCTCCACCCTATGGTGGGGAAGGCCCCCCTAGAATGACTTAGCATAAAAAAACCCATATATATATATGGGTTGAGGAAGGCTTCTGTGTGCCCCACTTCCTTGGAGAAGCTTGATCTTCACAGCCACACCCCTTTGGAAGAGCTTGGATCTTGGAGCTCTGGTCTTCGCAGTCAGTGTAGAAAGAAGCAACAGAGGCTTGATAGACGCCGCAGCTGCTGCTCCTTTCTCTGCTCTCCACTGTTCTCCACAACCATGAACTGCTGCCTTCTGCCCTGGAGCCAGCCAAGTATGGACTAAAACCCTCCCTAACTGTAAGCTAAATAAACTTTTCCTTGCTTCCTTTTGGGTGATGGGTATTTTGTCCCAGCAATGAGTGAAAAGTAACCAAAAGTCCCTTTTTGGCTCTTGCTCCCCGCTAAGTGGGAATTTCCGTGAGGCTCTGTCCCTCCTTTGTACAAGAAGCACAATAACAGTTGCCTTGCCTTTTTCACAGCTTGTTATAAAGCTCAAATGCTGTAATGTCACTGCACAGAGATGGAAAAAGATACACTCCACCAACTGGTCACATCACTGGTCACAAGCCAGCTCCAAGCAGGTCTCACACATGACTGACCGAAGCCCCTGCCATACGTGGATCGTATTATGGAAAGCCTAAAGTATACTTCCTCTCTTAACACATTCTTTCATGACAACAGCGATGCCGCTGCAGAACTCCCAGTTCCGTGTGGACCTCTGCAGAGTATAATCAAACAAATCAGACCATGAACGGCTTTGACTCCAGTCTAAGGAGTGAGTACCTGATTCACAGACTGGCGATTGCCTCAGGGTGAGGAGGGACAATATGACAAGGAAATGTCATCACTACAATGAGACAGACTTCCTAAACGACATGTGCATAGAATGGGAGACATCTAAATCTGTTCAGTGACAAAAGTAAAAGCTACACAAACATGCAAACATACCCAGGAGAGTAGACCTCATTGACAGTGGTTCTTTCTTTTTAAGGAGAGTATCACAGGTTTAAAACCATATCCAGGGATGAGCTACATCCGGGCAACCATCAGCCCACTGCTATCCGACTTTAAGCCAGAAGAAAAATGAATGCTATTAGACATTTCATTTAAATCTCCACTTTGCAAATTACTTTATTTTCTGAAAGTATTGCCTTACGACCAGTGAAGTATACCGACAACCACCTGCTTTCTCACGCAAAGAGCAAAAGTTGTTACTTTCTAGGTGTCATATAATGCAATGGAGGAAACCAAACCTGAAATTGATTTAGTGAAACATTTCCTGACCTTTGGCTCTGCAGTTATTCATTTACTCACTAAGCAAATAACCAGTACACATTCTATGCAGGTGTCATGACACCATAGGGACATATCAGGGAGCAAAATGCCCCATTCCCTCTCATCTTGGGAGTTATAGTCTCAAAAGACTTACAGGCACAGGACTTAAGGCCATGGCATGGTTTTGGCTTTACCCTAAGGGCAGTGGAAGCTATTCAAGGATTTTAAAGAAAGAAGATGATCTGATTTACAGTCTAGAAAGGGTATCTGTGGGAAGGGCAGAGGATTTTGGGAGAACAAGGTTGGAGGTTAAACTGTTGCTGCTTGGCAGGTGGTACAAGATGGGGTTCTTACCAGCCACAGTATCTGTGGAGACAAAAAGAAGTGCCCTCATTAGGGCAAAGTGCTGCTCCCGCAGGCTCTGTCCAGCCCTCCAGAGTCCCAGTGGAACTCCATGAGCTCTGAATGAGTGTGTTCTCAGCCCAGTACCAGAGCCTTCAGAGAAAGTTTGAGTCAAAGTACAAAATCCTGCACCCTTAGAGCTTGCCTGCTGTGCCTTCCTCTAGGTAAGTAGCTTGCAGTGAGACACTGTTTTCTCTTTGCATCAGATGTCACTTTCCTCAGCCAGGAAGAAGTCAGGAGGGGATGTCAGCCTTGGGCAATACTTATCTCTTCTCAGACTAGCTTCCCCACTTAATCATCTTGGCTCAGTGAAACAGCACCTGGGCTGACCCTGTCTGTCAGACCCTGCTGAATGGAGGAGCAGAATCCTTTTGAAGTTTCTCCTTTGAGTCACTTGGACACACTGCCTCTTGTTGAGATGGAGTTTGAGAGAGAAACAGACTAGCTTTCTTGCAGAGGGACATCAGGCTCCCGAGAAGCAGCAGCACGGATTCCACTTGGAGGAGCAGGGTGTAGGTTTTCCACACGGGGCTACACTATGTGGCAGTAGAGAGTTTCAGATCTCCCTCACATACCAAAGTGAAGTTGGGAAGTAGAATTTAGCTTTCACCTTTGTTTGATCACTACATAAGAACCTGATCCCCAAGAGCAGCACTTTCCCTGACATCACATACCGACAGTATCTTTTAACTGGAAAGTAAATACAACCTGGTCAATATCAAAGAATATAGAGATGACATTTATCCATCCAACCCAGACTGATCTAATGTGACACAAACTACACCTGACACATGCCATATTAGAGGCACAGGCCACCCAAACTTTGTGCTTCAGATTTTTCCACACTGGTTGGTCTTAGAATGTTAATAAGGACCTGAACACAACTAATGGACCAGAAATTACGAAATACCTCAGGTTACCATTCTTCTAAACTTCATAGTTAAGAATCCAGCTATGGTTAGGTTCAAGCTGAGACTGAAACAGAAGGTATTTATTGCAAGGAACATGGAACACTCAAGCACCCTCATTTTAAATCTAAATGACACCATTTATCATATCCATTTTCTGCATCTCTGAACCATGCAACCAGCAGAATCTGTCATCTTTCGTTTGCATTTAGGAATATTCAAAGTGACAACTCCTACTATGTCACCATACCTGGAGCAAAATGGGGGGTTGGTGATCACCCACCATTGCCCATTAGAAGAATTCAGTCTGAGAACATAACACAAAGCTGGAAACCCAGTGGCTTGGGCTTTTGGGGATGGGAGTCCAATGTCAAAAAATTTTCCTGTTTTTTGCAATGTTGGCCTGTTGGCTTCATAAAAACATCTCACTTTTCTTGGTCCATCATCAGTGTGCTTCTTTTTTTTCCTAGAAATATCCACTGGGAATGTGAACGATGCATTGAAGTACAAACACAAACCAGAACTCAGAAGGCCTGCGTCCCCTGACATCAAAGTTTTTGTAAAGAAAAATACACAAAGCAGCCACGCCTTGCTCTGGCTTCCTAGTAACCTCAGCAAAAAATTCCAGAAATGCATTTTAATTCTTCATCCTGAGTGACGAAAAGGTTAAAATGTTTCCCAAAGTCCACTTAAGAATAATTCCAACCTTGGGAAAATGGATTTTGTTAGCCCTAAAGCCTATTAAGATTAATGGTGAGAAGGGCTCCTTATCCTGCCAGAAAAATCTACTTACCAATCTGGGGAGGGTGGTCTGTCTCTTTCAGAACGCAGGGAAGCTAGACTACCTGACAAGCATGGACTGGAGTAGGACACTGTGCATACAGATGGCAGAGGTCTGTGACCAAGATACCACTAGGAGAGGTACAGTGTAGATGCAAAAGGCCTCTTCGTTAGGATTCCTACACACACTGGTCACTCTAACCTCAATGACAAAACCCACCACCTTAGTCACACACAGGGCTCTATGGTACCCTGAACAATATTTGGAACCTGGGGCCTTGTTCAGAGTAGAGACAGCTCTCATGCCTTGGGACCTCAGGGTCCCTCAAGAAGTAAGCAGCCACTGTTTCCATGCAATGCTCAGCCATTACAGTGACCCCACACTGTGTGGCTCCTGCTGTTCCTGCTCCTGCTGCAGTCAAGCAGTTGCCTCTTCAGATGCTGAGAATGGACAACCACTGCAGAGTTCCAGGAATGTGTTCCTTCACCCCAAGTGTCCAGTGTCTCTGTAGGGCATTACTCTTGGCCAGGTTGCTCTTTGGGCTTCAGAATAGTTCATAGATAGCTGGGTTTGGCCAAGTGTTCTTCCCTGCCTATGTTGGCAGAGTTGGTACTGAGAGACAGGAATTTCCAGTTTCAGAGGGGACTGGACAAGAACACTGGGTTTGATTACTAGCTCATGGAATTAATGTCAGGAAAAGACAGGAGCCTTCAAAATTTAAGGAATTTGATTCAGCCCCCAAAAAACAAAGCCTGGATGACAACAGCCTGTGATTACTCAAATTTGCACTTAAAACTAATGGGCTATAAAGAAATGCACATTCCAAAAAGGGTCTACACACAAATATCCATTTCAGACTGGTCCAAAAGGACAATGGGCTGGGGATATCCTCCCCAAAAGGATTTGTTCGATTGGGTGATGAAAGCATTGTCTGCATTTCCAAGTCAACTTCACTGTCTCAGTAAAGCAGACTGCAGTTATGCAGTGAACTAGTGAATACTGTGCATTCTCTTTCCATGGTCAATTCCAAGTAACAGCTTTTCTTGAGTTCTCTTCCACCATTTACAGCTTGTTGACTTGTCCTGGAAAGAGATAAAGACTTACTATTCCAGCAACAACTCAAACACAGTAGTTCTAAAAATATGAGTTTGTTTCTCTTTCATGCAACAGTCTAGAGACAGCACCATTCAAAAGAAATCCAATGAAGGTCATATTTGTAGTTTAAAACTCTCTAATAGCCATATTAGAAATAGGCTGAAATTAATTTAAATAATTTAGTATATCCAAAACACTATTGCTTCAATGTGCGCCCAGCATAAACATGATGAAGACACTTTACTTTTCTGTACTAATTCGTAGCCCATCTCAATATAGACTCCCCATATCAAGTGCTCACCAGCCTCCTGTGGCTGATGGCAGCCATGTGGCTGAGTGTAGCGGAGAGGCCCAAGGGTCTCTGCAGGTTAGCTAGGGATGTACCATTCTATTTCATTTTCCTAGGATCACTTAGATGAAAATTTTTCAGACTAAGCACTACTGAGACCACATAAATCCTTGCTGTAGGAGGCGGTCTAGTACATTGCAGGGTGGTTGCAATAACCTGTGGCCTCCTCATAGGATGTCACTAGCACTATCTCCCCACAGCTCACATTGACACCTCTCCAAATACATTGCCAAATATTGGGCCATGAGGGATTAAAAAACTATCCTGCCCATCATTTGCAAATGTAAGTAAATACCATAGTTCCCTAGAAATTTTGTTTAAACAGAGATTTCTGGGCCCCAGGGCCATAGTTTGATGAGGTATGTTCTACCTAGGTCCCAAAAATATGCATTGCTAATAACTTTGCTTGGACTACAGGTCCAGGATCAAGATGAGAACCACTACCCCTGTGGCTGTGATCTTCTGCCTGGCTGGCTCCCCACTATATAGCATTCTCCCTCTAAGGAAGGAGAGACAGGAAATAGCAGACATGTGATATAAGGGTCTAATGTGCCTTTTGCACAGTTTCCTTTGTTGAGAATTCAGACCTGTGGCCACATCTACATGAGGAATAGGTGCAAGGAAGGATGAGACATCTCACTGGGCAGCATGCGACCAGGTAGAACTAAGGAGTTTGTTATGAAAGGGAGTGAGTGTTAGCAGGTTGGTTAAGAAAGGATAATCTTCAGCCTCTTCCCAGGAGTAGCTAATGTTATTTAGTTATAAGTTACCAGACTATGAAGAGCTCCATTTAGAAACTGACATAGAAGACAGAACATTGGCCACACCCTGGATTTGGAATCAAAATGATTTTTTAGAATGTCTCCTTTTGAAGAGATGCATACAGCCCAGGTAGACATAAATTTGCAAAGAGTGATGTAAGGGAAGAAAGGAAGATCTGGCATAGTCAATGTAGTAGATTTCTAACTTGTGGTCAACTTATGACACCCATCTTAATTAAACTAGCATAGCGCTGGGAGTAGGAGACCCACCTGAGGATTGTTGCCAGCAGCATATAGGGAGAACAGGACAAGCTGCTAAAAACACTGATGAGGATACTGTTTGGAGAAGCTGTAGGAGCTGTCAGAAGCTGCTAGTTCTCTTGGGCTGTTCTACTGGAGGACCTTGCATTCTGGCTTTCCCAGTGAACTTTGGAGGAGCTCTGGTCCTCATTTTGAGCATCGCTTCCTGGCTCTGGAGGGGAAGATGGTGCACTGCTCAGCCTCGTGGAGAAGCTTGTTGTACTGGCTTTCCTGATGGAAACTCAGCTTTCCTCATTGCTGGAGGAGCTTAGGACCTCACTGTTGCTGAGGATGGTTGTGGGTAGCTTTGGTGCTTACCTCGGCCACTGTTTCCTAGCTCCAGCTCAGATCACCCAGCGTGCTAGCACAGACCCTTTATACTGCTGGCATAGACTTCCCAGCTTCCACCTCTGACCTTTGGGCCTCTCCAGCACAGATCCATGAAGCGACCTGCATGAGACTTTGTTGTGGGCTCTAGGCCTCCAGTTGGACTTGTGGAAGGCATTGTTATGAGCTCTAAGTTTTCATCTGGACTCATGCAGGATATTAGGATTCAGGCCCTCAACTCGAGTCTTTAGACTTTAGTATTCAGTGTGTGGATAGATTCCCTGCACTTGTTGTATATGATTCTTGGGTGGTTCATTACAAAATACTATTATAAATTGTGTATTATATTGTTCTCCTGTATAAATTTCAAACCATGACGGTGAGAAATCAGAGAAGTAGACTTGCTAGTGGATTGTCTCCTTAGTGCCCATCTCCCACTCCATCCCTAATAAGGCAAGAAATAGCCCAGCTTTGTGATTTGAGAAACTTTAACTCCACTCTCAAGATCCAGTTCATTTTGATTGGACTAAACCATGGCAGAAGCAATTTTTCTCCAAATGTTGAAAAAGAAACTGTAGTGCTGGAGAAGCTGACAGCTGCAAAGCATAAAGAAGCCAACCAGTGATGATATTAAAAAAAAATGCAAGAAGACACAACCAAGAGCATCCCAGGGAAGTGGACCTGCAACCTTTAGGCAGGATCAAACCATGCCTGATGTCCTACCTGTAGCATTTTTAGTTAAATGAGTCAATACATCTCCTACAATATTTAAATCAATATTAGATTTTTGTCACTAGTAGTGAAAATTATTCCCAAGAACAGTTTGACCCACGTGTCTTTCTTCCTCCAATACCTAACAAAAGCAAGGGCAGATTTATCTCTGAGAACCTACTATAAGGACCTCACTATGTAAGCCCTTGGCCTGCATTAGCTGACTTACATTTTATAATAACCCTGGAGGTAACTATAAATCAGGAAATTGAGACTCAAGAAAGATTAGCTAAGTTTCCCAATGTCACTCTGGAAATAAGTGGCTGAGCTGAGAATCAAGCTTATCTGACTCCAAATCCTATGCTTTTTCTACAACTTTGTCCTCATGTGTTATTTTTTGAACCGTGTATATAAATAACAAAGGTTTATATGTTTACTCAAACTCCACGTGAAAAACTATCCTGACTTTTGAAAATCTGATTCAGTGATCAAAAACACATGTAGAATATTAGTTAGAAGGTGGTGTAGACTGTAATGGGGTTTTATAAGCATCTTGGGCAGGTCCTTCAGAGTAATTGGGATGTGGAATGTGGAAGTCATTTTTATGGGAAAGTTGGAGCATGGCCTCCTGTAGGCAGCCTCAGGCAAAAGAGTGAGTATATCAAGGGAGAAAAAAAATCACATTGAACCTGGTGATAAGGTTCATGAGGATGTTAATTAAAAGAAATCTCATATTTCAAGGCTGTATTGGTGATATACTTTCAAGCAATGGTGAATGACTACTACGGAACGTGACCGTAAGGTTTGACCCCCAGATGCCACTATTCTCTTGGAAGCAATCTGTATGGTTCTAAAGCTGTTCATAGAATTCCTGTATTACTCAGTTACTTCATTATAGTTCCTGCTTCTGCTTCTTCTCCACTACTTGAGCTTAGCCACAAACCATAGAAAGATGCCTGCGCAGGAGGCCCCCCAGGTTTATTGTTTCCATTATCTGTGGATAACTATGGTCTAAAAAGATTAATATTTCTCTTGATTGAAGCTTTTCTTAAAGATTGGAGAACACATTCAAGACTTTTTATCACAGTATATTACTATAATTGCCCTATTTCATTTTAAACTATTATTATTAATCCCTTACTATGCCTAATTTTTTCAAAAGTAAATACAGGCTTTGATAGCAGCTATCTTGCTGGGGGTCCCTGGAGGTCACAGAACATATACCCTGTGTGGGTAAGGGGAGACCACTGAATTACTTTGTGTTTAAGAATTACAAGACTTGGCTAATCATACTATGTTAGCAAATTCCAAAGCCTCTTTTATTTATGTTACTCAAAATGGTTATTCTCTTGTCAGAATTAAAAATAAATTGCTCTTTTTTATTTTTTGTTATTTGAGACAGAATTCCACTATGCAGTTCAAGCTGGCCTTGAACCCATTATGTAGCCCAGGCTGGCCTTGAATCCACAGTGATCCTCCTGCCTCAGACTCCTAAATACAGGGATTACAAACATGGGCCATCACATCCGGCAAAGTATTTATTTTAAATCCACAGTAACTAACATTAGGTTTGTTCCTTTTTATTTTATTTTATTTTTTAAATAATGTTATTGAGAAATAAATAGCAATGAGACAGTTTCAAAACCAATTACTAGCACAGTTTCAATAATTAACCATAAAACAACAATCTGATCATCGATCAGATTGTGGTTATTCATTGTACAAGATAGTGGTTATTCATTGTACAAGATGCACCCATGATATCTTGTCCACAAACACTATTAGGACAAATCTCTCTATTCATTGAATTAAGAGAATGCAGCTGTATATCTATCCTGTTTTGAATATACAGATGTCAAATGGTTGTTCATTTATATCTCCCTTTTTTGTTTAGTTTTGTCAGAGAATGGTATTCCATTGTCATTTAAATATTGTAAGTGCATGAATTCAGCAAAATATTCCACTATGGTTCCATAGTCCATACTAGTGGTGCGTTATTCATACAACTGGCAATGTCAGAAGTTGTTGACTTGAGCATTTTACAGCTCAGCATATTAATATGCCTTTACTTTTTATAATTCATGTTTATACTTTTCTGCTGGATGGTTAAGACCAACATAAAGCAAGACCTAAATAACAAGAAATGTAACTTTTGTATCTGATAAGGCAAGTCAAATCCCCTCAGAATTTACCCTGAAACCCTGTATCACATTCGTAGATCCTTTGTCAGTGTCAGTCATGTGGATGAGTCACAGCCATTGCTTGACCAATTTGCTCTCTGTGAAACCCTGAGAGAATGTTTTCTCTCCATATAACTCTCCTCAGGCACACTGTACATCATCTATCAGTTTCTTCTGTGGCACCATGATCTCCTTGATCAGAAAATTTGGGACACTACTTGAGTTACATGATGTTACAGTACAGGTTCTCCTATGTTCTGCATCTTCTCTGACCTTGAAAGGCTAGGGCCAAAACCTTGGCTGTCCTAGCAGCCCTCCTTTTTCTCTAATTTTTGGTCTGCAAACTTAGGTTGTTTACCCTCCAGAAGAGAAGCTTATTATTTTTACCTGCCACATAGGCAGTTGAGTTAACCTCACTATCTGACTGAATATCAAACATCTTAGGCATAACATGGAACAGGTATCTTCCATCAAGTATTGCTTGCTTCCATCAAGTTTAACTCAAAGTTAAACTTTGAGTCCCTACAGAATATGAAGAAAAATATTTTAAAAATAAAAACATATTTTAAAAAATAGGAATAAACAGTTAAATATTT
>NW_004524710.1:1559095-1565905 GCF_000260255.1 Octodon degus | reverse complement strand
TGAGAGAATGTTTTCTCTCCATGTAACTCTCCTTAGGCACACTCTACATCATCTATCACTTTCCTTTGTAGCTCCATAATCTCCTTGATCAGTAAATTTGGGACATAACTGAGTTACATGATGTTACAGTCCAAGTTCTCCTATGTCCTGAGTCTTCACTGACCTTGAAAGGCTAGGGCCAAAATGTTGACTGTCCTTGCG
The DNA here is from genome assembly GCF_000260255.1 of Octodon degus. Taxonomy (NCBI): domain Eukaryota; kingdom Metazoa; phylum Chordata; class Mammalia; order Rodentia; family Octodontidae; genus Octodon; species Octodon degus. The sequence continues at coordinate 1,565,704 of NW_004524710.1, read as the reverse complement.
GCCCTTCTTTTTCTCTAATGTTTGGTCTGTGAACTTCGGTTGTTAACCATCCAGAAGAGAAGCTTATTAATATTACCCTACAACATAGGCAGTTAAGCTTAACCTCACTATCTGTCTGAATATCAAACATGTTAGACATAACATGGAACAGGTATTTTCCATCAAGTATTGATATGTTAAACTTAAGTCCCTACAGAAGATGAAGAAAAAAATTTAAAAAATAAAAAATATTAAAAAATAGGAATAAACAGTTAAATATTTATACACAGAAATTTAGAAATCTAGCCATATACAGCATGGTAGCAGAACAGTCCTGTGACCTTTTTTTCTTGTCTCTTGTTTTCATTTATTAGCCTTTTTTAAAAAAACAAACATTTACTTGAGAGACAGTATGGCAATAACTGGTATGTCATGACAAACAGTACATATTTAGAAGACCAGAATGACAGGCAATCCAAGCATGACCCTACCATTTAACATTGCTATGATCAGTGCAGTTGCTTAGTTCACAGGTATCAGCATATGTAGTTAGTCAGGGTGAGAATCCTACCAATTAACTGATAGTTTCAAAAACATGCTGAAGATTCTCAGGATCATTGCCTTAACCATCTTGTGCATACAAATGTATGGTTTTGCCCCTGTCATGTTTCCTAGCCTTTCTCCTTTCCCTCTCTTCATTATCTAATCCTCAAGTTCTCACTTTCCTTTTAATTGTGTTATACCTTTCTATTTTTATTCCTTCTTTTGAGTTCTTATACTAGGAAGACTAGATGATATTTACACATGTGGGTCTGGTTTATTTCACTTATGAGTATACCTTCAAGTGGCATCCACTTAAATATAAATGCTTTAAATTTATCATTTTTATAGCTGAGTAATACTCCATTGTATAAAAATACCACATCTTTTTCATCCATTCCTCAAGTGTCAAGCATCTTGGTTGTTTCCAAGGTTTAACTATCACAAATTGTGCTGCTATAAACACAGGTACACATATATCAGTATGATATGACATTTTCAGTAGGAGAATACCTTGTTTGAGTGGGATTTCCAGTTCTAGTTTTTTATGGAGTCTCCACACCGATTTCCATAATGGTTGCACCAGTCTACATTCCCACCAGCAGTGAAGAAGAGTTCCTTTTTCCCACAGCCTCTCCAATATTTGTTGTTGGTTGATTTCTTTATGAAAGCCATTCTTTCTGGGGTGAGATGATATCTCAGTGTTGTTTTAATTTTTATTTCATAGATGGCAATTGATGTGAAGCATTTTTCCATATATTTATTCACTTCTTTAATTTGGGTTTGTTCTTTACATTAAAATACATCCCTGATACATTCCCTAACAAGCAGAATTAAGCACATGCTCTCACCCTTACTGCATATTTTATATCCATAGATCTCATTTGCCTTACCAGAGTTGACATTGAAAAGGGAAAGCCCCCAGCTCCACACTGCATAACTGTTGTCTTCCTGAAGTTCTCCTAATGTTAAGTCTTTCAAACTCTGCATGCCCCAGAATCCCTTTGAAAGTTGCTGCATTTACCACCTCAGTATGCAATAATTCCATCCAAGAATAATTGCTCAAATATTGGGGAATGAGGCGGAGTAGGAATCTGTCACATCAGGTTCTAGAAACCAACAAATCTAAAGCCGTCATCATTTCATTTGTGCTGAAAATTTGCCTCTTATGAAATAATATATATTCAAGTTTTTTCTTACACCCAGAGTTGTTGTTCTGTTTTCAAATTTTTCTTTATAATTATGCCATTTTCCCTCTCAGCCTGTGGCAGGGGCAATTTAAAGTTTAAACACTTCTCAGACCCAACCCCCTTCATAGGCGCTCAGCTAAACAACCTCCCCATGCCTGAGGTCAGTGCCACACAACCACTCTTCACCTTTGGCATTAGCCTACAAGTAGCACACCCCTCCTACACAAGGACAGTTGAGGTAAGGGCAGATTTTCCCTCTTCTCTTTTTGGCTAGTCAGAAGCAACATAGCCAACAGAGGACTGTGAGGTCTGAAGGGACAGATGAGCCACTAGGAAGAAAGAGCCTGGGTCCCTGTTATGGCTTGTGTCTAGATGTCACCCCCTCAAAGCCTCATGCAGTGATGAGGCAGCTGGCTTCTAGAGTTTGTGATTAATTCATGTTCTAATGTGGGAATTGTGGGTGTGAGTGCTACACCTGCCCTGGGACAGATAGCCTGAATGCAGTGCTTCTACCTTTTCATTCTTATTGCTTTTGCTGTTTTCTGATGCCATGAACTGCTGCCCTCTTCCATGTGCCAATCTTCCTTGAAGCCATCTGATTATGGACTGAAACCTCAACAAACTGAGCAAAATAAACCTTACCCACCTTAATTTTTGGGTGTCAGGTATTCTATCCCAGCAACTAGAGAAAAGTAACTGAGACAGTCCCTGAATGATAGTTTCAAACAGAGCACCTCACTTCTCTAACCCCAACTAATCTGCAGTAGACTGGGCCATGAACAAGATACGAACCCTTGAATGATTAAGCCCCTGAAACTTGGAGAATGTTAGAGAATTACACTCACTAATTCACTGCCCCATTGAGAGGGTAATTCAATATCGTCCAATGCCTCTGCAAGGCCAAAAACATGCAGCACATCAACTAACACAGCAATTCCATAGCTCTAATAGTCTCAACCATGCTATTCAGCATTAGTTTTGCTTCCCCATCTCAACTGCAAGACAAACACCTTTGTCTACCTTCCATTCAGTGCTGCCCACTGCTAATAGCATCCATTTGAGTAGGTTATCAAAGTAGTTAATGGGTGAGATGTTTTGAGAGGCTTCTTGCTTTAGGTTAGAAAGGGGCTGGGATGAGGAGTGAAAGGAACATTTTTCTGAGACTCTTGAATTCCTGAATTATAGAGCCAATATCCTGGGTGACTGTCATCTAGATAAATCACCTGAAGCTCCCACTGCATCTCTGGGAAAGTCCAAGCCTTCTCTGCAGAATGTACATGATCATTTGCACTTCAGACCACTGGCCCCTGTTGCATTCATTCAAATTATAGATTATCTTTCCATCTCACATATTTTCCATCTGGTCTACCTTCCATAAATTCAAGCATGACATTCAACCTCCTTCCTCAGTTTCTACCCCTCCCCCAAAATCATACTCTTAAAATACGTTGGTCTGCATAATAGATTTGTTACCTGTGATCCAAAATAAAGCCTTTCTCATTATTTTATCATCTCAAATATTTTGTGTTATGTATAATTACAGAAAGTCACTAACACAGCTCTCTCATTTCATCACTATCAATCCTTTCCTTTGAAATCCTTTGGCTTTGACCAGCAGGCATTTTTAATGTCTTTCTCACAACCTCAGTTGCAGATCATCTCAATAACCTCTTGTACTTTCTTCCCTCATTCTCCCCCTCATCTTCTTTCCTCTCAGTTCACCCCAGCCCACCCCAAATCCAAATTCTTTTCACCTCACTAGGGAAAAGGTCCAAATTTCCTCAGATCCTACTGCCCAAGGCTACAGATACACCAATGAATATAGTAGTCCAGTCTCAAAAGGACTTCCCTTCCATGAAATGCAGCCTTTCCATAAGCTCATTGTGACTTAAATTTGGTCATTCTCCACTACACACATGAATGCATATAAACCATGAGCCCCTGCACTGCTAAGAACAATGGTCCGTGCTCAGATCCCATCCTATTTGACTTGAATAAAGCACTGGACCATCATGAGTCAGCCCCTTCCCACTGTACGCATTCCACATCCATTTCCAGGATGCCACACTCACCTGGTCTCCTTCATCCCTCCCTTGCTGACGTCCCTATCATCCTCAACTCTAAACATCAGCCCATGGGTCTGACCTCTGTTTTTTAATCTACATTTATCAAGATTAAGCTGGATACTGTTTGTGTCTGGCCTCATGGTTCTTGACAACCAATTCCCAAAGTTATATCCCAATGCCAGGCTTCACTCCTAAACTCCTGACTTACATATCTTCCTACTCCCTAAATATCTACACTTACCATCTTAAATGTGAGATGTTCAAAAATGAAATTCTGGGCCTGGAGAGATAGCTCAGTCAAATAAGCACTTGCCTAGCAAGTGCAAGGGCCTGAGTTCAATCCCCGGTTCCACCAAAAATAAAAAATATACATAAATAAATAAATAAATACTCTAGTTTTTTAAAAGAAAAAGAAAATGAAATTCTGATTTTCACTCCATGTAACAAACTCACTTCTCCCTAAAGTTACCCCATATCAGGGTAATGATGTAACTCCCTTCATCCTGTAGTTCATCCACCTTTGATTCTTTTCTTCCTACCTCACACTGATGTTATTAACAAAACAGCATTACCTTAAAAATACAGAGAGACCCACAACTACTCCTTACCACTTACTTTGCCAGCACCCCAACTCAGGCTGTGGCACCTGTCACATGCCTGTCTCCCTCAGCTCTCTACATTCTGCACTGAACAGATTAGCCAGGAAACTGTTGAAATGTATGTTACTTCTGCTTCCAAAACCCTCCCCCATTCAGTCAGGGCAAGAGTCCTCGGTGACCCATCAAACTCCACGTGACCTAACCTCTGTCACCTCTCAGCCCTCACCAATCACTACCCTCCCTCTGTCCTCCTCTCCATCCAGCAAGACGAGTCCATTTTACTCCTTCCTTACCCCAAGCCTACCCTTACATCAGACTCTGTTCTCATCTCCACTTGCCTCAAATGCTTCCTCACAGTCTTCATGTATTCACTTAACTATAATCGTCTCATTTCCTATCACCCTTTTTGCTGCCTTTTGCCACCCATATCATTAACCACCATCTAACATACTTTACTTTTTGGCCTTGTTGATTTTCTGTCTTTCCCACAGAAAGACAGGAATATATGAACAACTATTTTCCTGCAGAAAGACAGAAAAATATGGGCAACTATTTTTCTGGATGTTGTTCACAATGGCTAGTGTGTTAACAGGGAGAAATGCCATAATCTTTGAATGATATCAATATCAAAGGCAGAAGGGATTAATGTCCCACTCCATAGATGAGAAAACAAAAGGTCAGCATGGGGATATCACTTGTCCAGATAGTAAGCAAAGGTGGAACTTAAGCTCAGTGTTAGTGTAAGGCTGCATCCCCTATGGATGTCATAGCACAATATTGTCTTCTAGAGGGACTTGGAGCTTCATGGTGACAAAACACCCCAGGCACACTCTTTGGGTCAAGAAAATCAGCTGAAGTTGACTGAGAACTTATAGCTGTCAAATATTTTACATGCGCTATCTCATCCACTGTTAATAAATATTGAGACTCTACTGTGCGACAAGGTTCTAGATTTCCCATCCATGAGCCAAACCAATGCAAATCAACTGGAAAACTGCACCTACAAGCTGCACATTGAGAGAGAAGCCTAAATTCCACTGATAGAGGTGAAGAACTCTTTGGAGGCCATCAGGTAGTGCTAACAGAGATAATGAATGTGAAGAGCTATGGATGACACTACAGATGTGAGTGGATTTTCGTGGATTGGCCTCCAATTTTCACAGCAGTGCAAGACACACAGATTCCTGCATGTGTGTTAGAAACACCATTATTTTCTTGGTTTTCTTTGTCGTTCCTCCTCCAGCATGTTGACCCTTGAGGATGACCTCAGCCTCCTGTTCTTCCTCTATCACAAAGACTCTCTGAGGGTGACCATACTCACTGGAGTTCCTGAGCCATTTCTCAAATAGATATCTCACCGGCTACTCAGCAAGTATTGCCAGCCCTGTTCCCAATGGAGCTTGCAGTCTTTCTTCCATTTCTTCAGGGCTGTGCACTAGGCACACTCTCTTGGTGGATCACACTGTGAGCCAATCTCTCTCTCCTCACTAAATCTGGGGTCATCATAAATCATACTGATTAAGAACTTATGAGCTGTTGGTCACTGATATACATTTTATGTGCATTTTCTGGCTTAAGAATTAGAACAGGGGCCAGGGAGATGGCTCAGTAGAGTAAGTGCTTCCCTTGCAAGTACAAGGGCCTGAGTTCAATCCCCAGTTCTGGAAAAAAAAAAAAAAAAAAAAGAGAGAGAATTAGAACAGGCTGGAGAGATTGCCCAGCAGTCTAAGCATCTGCCTGGCAAGTGCATGGACCCAGGTTTGATTCCTGGTACCACATGCTGTGCCATCCTCAAACCCCAGGTGCATCGTGCCAGCCACCAAAACTGGGCATGGTGGCAAACACTTGTAATCCCAGCACTGGGAAGGCTGAGACAGGAGGATCACCATGAGTCCAAGTTGCTAGCGAGACCCTGTACAAAATAAATAAATAAATAAATGATTTTTTAAAAAAGAATTAGAACATCCATAGGACTTTACCTTGCATTCACTAGCAGCCTTATTTTATAGAGAATGAGAATGAATTTTAGAGTGATGTGAGATCTCAAGTCCTGAGGTCTAGGACTGTGTTACTCCAGAGCCGAGCTATGGGGTCCTGTTTGATGGTCACTTTTTCCTGTTTTTCTCATTTCTCATACACAAATAGCCACCAAAACCACTTAAATCACTCCTCAAAAATAAATATTTCTGAGACAACGCCGGAGTCGCCACCGGAGAGGATCCGACTCCTAGGAGC
>NW_004524710.1:1555616-1557694 GCF_000260255.1 Octodon degus | reverse complement strand
GCCTTTCTTTCCTATTACTATACTCACTGTGTAATTCTGATTTTCAGTATCTGTTACTAAGATTAACTTTTTTTTGTTTGTTTGCTTGCTTATTGGTGCAATTTTGATATACACAAGGATCACCTTCATTACAAGAAATTTGTACCTATACAGGATATAGCTGGCTACCTCTTTTTCCTTTTTTTAATAATTTTATTGAGAAACAAACAGCAATGAGATAGTTTCAAAACTGCTTAGTAGGAGAGTTTTGAAAAATAATACATTGCATATTGCTAGGTTCTTAGTGGTTATTCAAAGTACAAGATGCTGACATGATATCCTGTCTTGATCCCCTCCCATCCCTTGAACCCTTCTTCCCTCCTCATTTACAAAACTTAGTTTCCATTTTACCCTTCTTTTCTCATGTTTTGCTTCCTTTCCACTTCATCCCTCTAATATCCCTTTCTCTTGAATCATTTTTTCCTATTTGATTAGACCTAGTATTCACTTTGGTCCTTATTTACACTTTCATTTTCTCATACTAAAGAAACAATGTCATATTTACACATGTCTGTCTGATTTATTTCTCTTAAGAATATGGTTTCAAGAATATGGTCTCAACCCAGGCCTGGCACATGAGTGGAACTGCCCAGGACCTGCTGGATCCTCATTTGACCCAGGCCCAGTGTGTGAGTGGAACTTCTCCATCTGACAGGCCCAGTATGGAACCCTGTTGCCGAACTCCCTGCAGAGAGGCTAGAGGTAAGAACCACCCAGATGATCCAGAAGAAGAATATCTTGCCAGAGTGGCAGAAAGGGTTCATCTCTAAGGGCTGCAGCAGGAAGTGGAGCACAGAAGCCAGACCCAAACCACACCCACCTAGACTAGTTTGAACTTGGTAGATCTGGACATGGTACTAAGGTAATAACTCTTCCAAAGCTCTACACCAAAGGTCAGAAAACAGTGCTATACAAAATGATAAAGAAACAGAGCAAAATGCATTCTCAGGCACTGAGCTCACCCAGAACAAATGCAGGAGACAATAGCATAGAATAAATTAGAAAGCACACACTTGAAATCTCTGAAATGATAGTGTCTGAAGTAAAGAAACAACTGCCAAAAGGTATAGAGGAAATAAGATCAGAAATAATTTCTGAAGTAAAAAAAGAAATGATAACTATAATGAAAAAAGTATTAAGTGCTTCTAAAGAAGACATTGATAAAAAATAGAGGAGAATATAAAAATGATGAAATCCTTGAATAAGTAATATAGGAAAGAAATAGAATGCATGAAACAGATTTGAAGTGCTATACAGGAAATTAAAACCTCAATCACAAGCTGGCAAAACAGTTTGAATGAACGTGAAAATAGAATTTCAGACCTAGAAGACACCATTGCAGCTAGTGAAAAGATAAGAAAAGATCTCTTAAGAACAACCCTTCACAGACTACTAAAAGATATTCTAGAGAGGGATCAAAATGACCACAGCTCCATGAATGAGAACAGAAAGAACCCACCAAATAGGGCAAACAATTAAACACAGGAGAAAAATAGGTGTACAACAGCAGTTTTTCAATTATTCTTTTGAATACACAATATTTCCATCAGCATACTCTATAAATGGACTTCTCCTGCACCCCATGGGTCATGATTCTTTTTGGGTCTACAGGGTGGATATCAAGGAAATAGCAGTAGCTCAGTCCCAAAAGAGATACCTGGCCACCAGTAAGCATCATGGACAGTGTCCATGTCCATCACATACTAGAACTTTGTGCAATATCCTATCCCAAAACTGTGAGAAGTGCTGGTCATATATTTGCCATTCCAGTATTTTTGTTGTTTTATTCTTAGCAATTCTTTACTATTATGAAAACATTTTTTTGATATTTTTGTATACATTAACCTATTCAATAGTATGTGAGTTCTCTGAATTGATCACAGATTCATACTTATGATACACAATATTCTGGCCTTTTAGCTGGACTCATAATTTAATTTTAATTTTAGAATATAGTTTTGAAATATTTAATTTTTAATTAATTAATATTGAATTACTTTTCTGAATATTGTTTTATTTTTTATTAATTTTATTGAGAA
>NW_004524710.1:1531370-1555516 GCF_000260255.1 Octodon degus | reverse complement strand
TAATTAATTAATATTGAATTACTTTTCTGAATATTGTTTTATTTTTTATTAATTTTATTGAGAAAGAAATAGCAATGAGATACTTTCAAAACAGTTTAGTATGACAGTTACAATAATTAATACATTGTATATTGTTGTCTTCATAGTAGTTATTCAGAGGACAAAATGCAGACATGATATCTTGTCTAAACACTATTAGTATAAGTCTTTCTTCTCATTGAACTAAGAGAAAATAGCTGTATATCTACCCTATTTTATATATACAAATATATTTTTTCACCACAAAATGGGCCTTCATTTATATCCCCTTTTTTTGGTTTAGTTTTGACAGAGATGGGTGTTCCATTGCCATTCAAATCTTGTAGGTGCGTGAATTCAGCAAAATAGTACAATATAGTCCAATAGACCATAGTAGTAGTGGATTGTCCACAGAACTGGCCATGTCAGTTGTTAACTTGAGTCTTTTACAGCTCAGCATATTAATATGGCTTTGTGTTTTATACTTCATTTTTTATACTTTTCTGCTGGATGGTTAAGACCAAGATAAAATAAGACGTATATAACAAAAAATGTAGCATTTGTATCTGACAAGGTCAGTCAAATTCTCTTAGGATTTACCCTGAAAACCATGTGCAGCAGTTTGTAGATCTTTTGTCGGTGTCAGTCATCTGGGTGAGTCACAGCCATTGCTTGATTAATTTGCTCTCTGTGAAAACCTGAGAGAATGTTTTCTCTCTAGGTGACTCTCCTTAGGTCCTACATGTATATCATCGACCACTTTCCTCTGTAGCCCCATAATCTCCTTGAACAGAAAATTTGGGACAGCAGAGTTACAGGATGTTACAGTACAGGTTCTCTTACATCCTGAGTCCTCACTGACCTTGAAGGGCTAGGGCCATAACGTTGGCTATCCTTGTAGCCCTTATTTTTCTCTAATTTTTTGGTCTGTAAACTTAAGTTGTTAAGCTTCCAGGAGAGAAAATTAATGTTATTACCCTATAACATAGGCATTTAAGCTTAACATCACTATCTGTCTGAATTCCAAGTGCCTTAGACATAACATGGAACAGGTATTTTCCAACAATCATTGATATGCTGAACTTTAAATCCCTGGGCTGGCCAAATAGCTCAGCAGGTTAAAGTGCTTGCAAGTAGGTTCAGGGGTCATGGGTTCTATCCCTGCCCTTCCATGCTGGCCCCTACCCCAGGGCTTGCTGAGATGGTAATTGAGACTGGGCATGATGGCACGCCTTGAATCCCAGCTCTTGGGAGGCTGTAAACAGACAGATCACTACAAGTCCAATCTAGGAGTGAGCCCCTGAAAACACTGTAGACCCTTCCCTAAAATACAGAAAAAATAAATAAACTTTAAATCCCTATAGACTGTGAAAAAAAAAATAAAAATATAGAAATAAACAATTACATATTTAACATTTAATTTATTTTTAACTAATTAATATTGAATTAATTTTCTGAATATTATTTATTTTAATTTTTATGACTTATAATGTTTGTTTGACTTACAATCTACTTATAAACATGGTATGATATTTTCTCCTAGTATTAGAAACTTTAAAATATATATTTCCATTTTCCATTGACTTTATACTACTTCTTCCTTGTCTTTTACACACACACACATGAAAAAATATGTATATAACCTGACATAAGATTGATATTGATTTGTGGAAATCTTCAATAACCTTTTAAATGAGTTCATCTAATGTAATTATATTTTACATAGTCCTGTATAACTACCATTTTGAGAGCTCTTTATTCTTTATTCAGGACCATACAGCAATTCTCTTGCCTTCTGGATTGTGATCTTTTTTTATTTTCTATATGCTACATCTGGAGGTATTAGAATATTTTGAGTTTGTATAACTGGAAAATACTGGAAAATTTCAACTGAATTTAGAAATTTTAAATCTTTAAATATTTATTGCCTATCCCTTTCTACTTTGAGAATTCTAATTATATAAATATAAGTTTCTTGATTTGGCACATAGTGAACTATCATGACTGATCTGTAAATTCTTCTACATTTTTTAGACAATTTTTATTGATATATTAATTTAAGTTTGTAAATAATTTATTTACAATGTGCAATCTATTATTAATATGCTATATATTCATTTCAGAAATATTTCTCTACAATTCACTCTGTCTACATCTTATATCTTTCACATTCCAATATTTGTCTACAATTTTTAATATGCTATGTAATTATTGATTTTCAATAAAGTTAATGAGAAAAAAGAATATGGCTTCAAGATGCACCCATCTATCTATCTACCTAGGAATGTCTCAAATTTATTCTTTTTATGACTTAGTAGTACTCCATTGTGTTTGTAGAAACACACATCTTTTTTATCCATTCCTCAGTTGACATTTGGGTTTTTTCCAATGTTTTGGCTTTTTGAGACAGGATCTTACTGTGTAATTCAGGCTGGAATTGAACTTACTATATAGCCCAGGATCACCTCAAACTCATGGAAATCCTCCTGCCCCATCACCTCTGGAGGACAGAAAGTCTATTTTCCTTACAGTATTAAATGTTGCCTCCTCTTCCACAGATCCATTTCTTTCTTTCTCTACTTTATACTCTGCATTCAGATCAACTCCAAGCCTTACACTACATCCTGCCTTCCTCACGCCTGCAGCAGGGCTGCTCAACTCTCCAAAGTCAAGACCAAGGTGTGCATCGTGTCAGCCATATCTGCAATTCTCAGGACTTAGTTCCCCATCCATAACTGGTGCAGAACACATTAAATCTAAAGATGCATCCACACACCCTCAAAGGAAGGTACTGGCATATCAGCACTCTGAAATTATAATTTGAACAAAGGTAAATAGCTTGAGGAAAATATTGAGAGCTTGTATTCTTTTCATGGACAGAATCAGAGTTGCGTGCAGACACACACAATTTGAGAAAATAATTCGAGCCATCACTGTGGAAAGCTTTCTTCTTGTTTAACATGCACTGCATAGCATGCTGCTGATAGCTACAGCAGACACCTTCCTGGGGCTTTGTCCAGAGTAGAACATCTGTATGGAATCATGCTCAGAAACCCCACAGATGTTCACTGAGGCTTGTTCATGGCCGGTTAGTCCTCTGGTTTGCTTTTCCTTGTTTTGTTGTTGTTGCTACTTCCTGTTTCTCACTTGTGAATAACAGTGACCATACACCGAGCCCTGGCTGTGAACCTGGAAATGCGCTAAGACCTCTGATCAAGTAGGTTTGTAGACTTCTTGTAGGAGCATCAGAGGATAATGAAACTCCTAGATTTTACGACAGAACTGAAAGCAAACACCTGTGAACAAATATTCATGTAAAAGCTGCATCTTTCAATGTTTTCATTGTGTCAGCTACAACTCCAGATACGGGGTCATAGTGTAGGAGGACAAGTGTGTCTGACTTGGGTACACACTGTCACCAACTGAGTATGTGCAATCTCCTTCACTTTATCTTTACCACAATGGGTGCTGACAAGCTCTGTCATTTCCATCAATCTAATTAATAAAATAAGGGCAATAAATTGTTTCCATTTGCAAATCTATGACCCCAGAGAGTTCAGCATTATTTATTGATTTTGGTAGATTTTCCACTCCTGTGAATTATTTGTTTATAAATCATGCCCATTTTCTATTAGATTTTCTTTTTTTTTATTCAAAGGTGTTTGTCCAAGATTATAATTTCAAGAAGTAATAAGATATACCCTAAATATGGGAACACTAAATAAATTATAGCATTGACATGCTATGAAATCTAAAAAGAATAAATTATGTTTGTATGTATTGGTTGAAGGGATATTCAGGATCTTTGTTGGTGAAAAGAAGCAATGATTAGGATAGATATACAGCTACTTTCTCTTAGTTCAATGAATAGAAAGATTTGTACTAACAGCATTTGGATAGGATATCATGTTTGCATCTTGTACTATGAATAACCACTAAGAAGATAACAATATGCAATGTATTAATTATTAAAATTGTCCTATTAATCAGTTTTGAAGTTGTCTCATTGCTGTTTCTCAATAAAATTAATTAAAAAACCAAAAAAGAAGCAATGAATAGGTAATTTTTCCCATAATTTTATTGATAAACAAATAGCAATGAGACAGTTTCAAATCAAATTGGCAGGACAGTTTCAATAATTAATACATTGCATACATTCTTCCTAGTGGTTAATTGCTGCACAAGATGTGGACTTGAGATCCTATTTACAAACACCATTAGAACAAATCACTCTATTCATTAAGAGAATGTAACTATATATCTATCCTAACCATTTTGAATACACAGATACAAAATGGACATTCATCTGCATACCCTTTTTTTGTTAAGTTCCATTATTTGAATATTATAGGTATATAAACTCAGCAAAATATTCTAAAAGAGTCCAGTAGCCCATAATAGTATTGGGTCTTCTGCTTCACTGGCAATGTCAGAAATTGTTGACCTGAGTCCCCTACAGCTCAACATAACACCATGGCTTTACTTCTTATATTTCGTTTTTATACTTTTCCGCTGGATGGTTAAGACCAAGGTAAAGCAGGACCTATGCAACAAGAGTTGTAGCTTTTGGGTCTGATAAGGTCAGTGAAATCCCCTCAGGATTTATCCTGAGATCCTGTACCTCAGATTGTAGAACCTTTGTCAGTGTCAGCCATGTGGATGAGTCATGGCCATTGCTTGGCCAATGTGCTCTCTGTGAAAGCCTGAGAGAATGTTTTCTCTCCATGTGACTCTCCTTAGGGACACTCTACATCATCAATCACTTTCCTCTTTGGCCCCATAATCTCCTAGATCATAAAACTTGCGACACTACTGAGTTACATGATGTTACAGTAGAAGTTCTCGTATGTCCTGAGTCTTAATTGACCTTGGAAGGCTAGGGCCAAAATGTTGGCTTTCCTTTTAGCCCTCCTTTTCATCTAATTTTGGTCTGCAAACTTAGATTGTTAACCATCCAGAAGACAAGCTTATTGTTATTACCATACAACTTAGGCTGTTAAGCTTAACCTCACTATCTGTCTGCATATCAAACATCTTAGGCATAATATGGAACAGGTACTTTTCATCAAGTTGAATAGGTAATTTTTAAAATTTGTCTTTTTTTTAATGTGTTGGTACAGGGTCACACTACAGTTTGGACTCTTAGCGATCATCCTGCCTTCAGTCTCCCCAGAGTTGGGATTACAGGCATGTGCCACCACAGCCAGACTCGGTTGCTGGCTCGGCACACCCCGTGAGGTGGAGCCAGTGCAGAATGTGGTGCTGGAGATCAAACTCCGGTCCCCATGCTTGCCTAAGTAGGCACTTAGTCCACTGAGCTATCTCACCAGTCCAATTTATTTAGTTTGACACCATTTTTATTTATTGAATTAGAAAATAAATTCTACTATGCATATGTATGTGCCTATATGTGAGTATGTGTACATGTATATGTTTATCAACGCCAAGATTCTACCTAACTCCAGAAAGTACATCTAACACCAGAAATTTTTTTAAATGCTATTGAGGCTTCAGGAGAAAAAGGAACCACTCTCATCCTTCGTTGGAGGGGATATAAATTAGCACAACTATTATGGAAACCAGTATTGAGATTTCTCAAAAAGCTAAAAGTAGACCATCCATTTGACTCAGCTATTTCCCTTCCATGTGTCTCCATGAGTTCTGAAAAACCACATCATATTAGAGTGACACATGCACACTCGTGTTTATAGCAGCACGATTCATAACCGCTGATCTTAGTAGCAGCCTGTGTGTCCATCAACAGATGAATGGATAAAGACATTGTGGTATCTACCCACAGAGCACTACTACTCTGCCATAAGGAAAGATAAACTGGAGTCCTTTGTAGGAAAATGGGTGTACCCTGAGGCCATAATGTGAAGTGAAATAAAATGGACACACTAACTCAATGATCACATTGTTTCTCTTGTTGGAGAATCTCAAGATATAAATAAAGAATAAAGCAGAAAACAGATAAGAGGAAATAGGGTGATGGAGCTTTTGCATAAGGAAGAGTACCAAGGGTTGGGGGTGGCAGAAAGAGCAGAGGGGAAGGGGTGAGAGAAAATTAAGGCGTGCCCTGCACATGTACCAGCTGCATGCAAGGAACAGTCATGCTGCACGCAAACATGCACAGTACTCATAAAAAATAAAAAGCGGACTGTATGTTTATGGACATACACACTTTATAGCTATGTTTGCAAGCACACGGGAAATTGTGGAAAGTTGTGCACCAAGCTAGCATTTCAGGACAGAGACACTGAAAAGAGTAAAAGCAGAACAGAGGAAGAAGTGATGCTTACGTGCCACTGTATTCAATGACTTGCATCAATGAGCACACATTGCTGAATTTTTTAAACATATAATAACCAAATTTTTAAGTTTTTTTACTATTTTTATTTTTTTCCATAATTTTATTGAGAAACAAATAGCAATGAGATAGTTTCAGACCAAATTGGTAGAACAATTTCAATAATTAACATATTGCATACATTCTTCCTAGTGGTTAATTGCTGCACAAGATGCGGACATGATATCCTATTTACAAACACTATTAGAACAAATCCTTCTATTAATTAAGAGAATGCAACTATATATCTATCCTAACCATTCTGAATACACAGATACAAAATGGACATTCAACTGTATCCCCTTTTTTTTGTTAAGTTCCGTTATTTGAATATTATAGGTGTGTAAACTCAGCAAAATATTCTAAAAGAGTCCAGTGGTCCATAATAGTATTGGGTCTTCCATTTCACTGGCAATGTCAGACCTGAATCCCCTACAGCTCAACATAACAGCATGGCTTTACTTCTTATACTTCATTTTTATACTTTTCTGCTGGATGGTTAAGACCAAGATAAAGCAGGACCCATGCAACAAGAGTTGTAGCTTTTGGGTCTGATAAGGTCAGTGAAATCCCCTCAGGATTTATGCACCAAACACAAGAGGACCCGACTATACAAAGCAAATCTTAATGGACATGAAAAATCTAATATCCAATACAACAATCTTAACAGGAGACCTTAACATCCCCTTATCCCCAAAAGATAGGTCAACCAGACAAAAACTTAGCAAAGAAGTAACAGAACTGAACCAGAGCTTGAAACAAATGGACTTGGTGAACATATACATAGTGTTCCACCCAAACACAGCTGAATACACATTTTTCTCAGCTGTACATGGGTCATTTTCTAAAATAGACCACAGGGGGCCTGCCCAGTAACTCAGTTGTTTAAGTGCCTGCCAAAATGAAGCCCTCAAGCTCAAGCTTCTGTGGTTCGAACCCAGAGAGCCCCGGCAAAACAGAAATGCCTTAATGTATTTCGGGCCTCCAAAAAAAAAAAAATCCCTTCTAAAATAGACCACATATTTGTGGTCTATGTAAGTATATGTAAGAAAACAGAAATTATCCCATGCACATTATCTGACCAGAGTGCAATGAAACTGGAAATAAATGACAAAAGAAACCAGAAAAAAAAAAAACCTAAATACATGGAAATTAAACAACACCCTACTCAGCAACCAATGGGTCACAGATGAAAGTAAACAGGGAATTCAACAATATCTACAGTTCAATGAAAATTCAAGCACAACTTATCAGAATTTATGGGATACGATGAAAGCAGTTCTCAGAGGGAAATTCATAGCTGTGGGAAACAGAACGGGAACAAATAAATACCCTAATGCTGCATCATCAACAACTAGAAAAGGAAAAGCAAACCAAACCCAGAGTCCACACACGGGAAGAAATCATAAAGATCAGAGCAGAAATTAATTCAATTGAGATGAAGAAAACAATTCAAAGAATTTTAAAAAGTTGGTTCTTTGAAAGATTAAATAAAATCGATAAGCCCCTAGCTAACCTCATCAAAAAGAGGAAAGAAAAAATTCAAATACAAGCAATAACAAATGAAAAGGGTGCAATTACCAAAGACCCAGTGGAAATTCAGAAGATAATCAATGGCTACTTTGAGAATCTTTACTCTCACAGAATAGAAGACACAGAAGGAATGGACAGATTCCTAGAAAGGTACAAATCACCACAACTGAATAGACAAGATGTAACCACAGTCAGAAGCACAATAACAGCCAATGAAATATGAGATGTAATTAAAAACCTACTGACAAAGAAAAGTCCAGGTCCGGATGGATTCAGAGCTGAATTCTATAAGAGATTTACAGAAGATGTAGTCCCTATACTCGTCAAACTCTTCCATGAAATTGAAAAGGAAGCAATCCTCCCAAAATCATTCCTGGAGGCAAGTATTATACTGATTCCTAAACCAGGGAAAGATGCAACTAAGAAAGAGAACTATAGGCCTATCTCCCTCATGAACATAGATGCCAAAATCCTCAATAAAATCCTAGCAAATAGAATACAGCAAATCATCAAGAAGATCATACACCATGACCAGGTAGGATTCATCCCAGGGATGGAAGGATGGTTCAATATTCAAAAATCTATAAACGTAATACACTATATCAATACAGCAAAAAGTAAAAACCACATGATCATCTCCATTGATGCAGAAAAGGCTTTTGACAAAGTCCAACACTCATTCATGTTCAAAGTCCTACAGAAAATTGGAATAGATGGCCTCTACTTCAATCTGGTAGAAACCATTTATGAAAACCCAATGACTAACATAATCCTAAATGGGGAAAAACTGAAATCTTTTACTCTTAGATCTGGTAAAAACTAAATTTAAAAAAAAGTAAACCATGACAATCTTTATCCAAACTCCCTTACATAAAGGTATGCAATCCTAAATATTTTTTAGAAGTACCAGAGACTAGGAACTGTGTATGACATTTTACTTTACCTTCAAAAACAAAACAATGTTTCTGGGTTTTTTACTATATTTTATTCTCCTCAAAAAATAAAAAATTTGGGCCAGCCAAATAGCTCAGTGGATTAAAGTGCCTGCAAGCAGGTGCAGGGGTCAAGGTTCGATCTTCAGGCCTGGGGAGCCTGCCCTGCACTCGGGGCCGGCTTTTGGGCTGTAATCCCAACTTTTGGGAGGCTGTAAACAGGTGGATCACTACGAGTTTGATCCAGTAGTGAGATCCTGAACACCCTGTATACCCTTCCCTAAAAAATTAAAAAAAAAAAAAATTGGGGGCCAGGGAGATAGCTCAGTAGAATAAGTACTTCTCTGGCAAGCGCAAGGGCCTGAGTTCAATCCCTGGTTCTGAAAAAAATTAATTAATTAATTAATTAAACTTAAAAAATAAAAAAAATTTAAAGAAACAAATTTTAAAAACATAACAAAGGTTCAATACTGTTATTTTAGAAGGCTCTGTCTGTTTCTTTCAAGTTATCAATGACATGTTTGTAAAACAAATTTCTCGCCTCTACCCAAACCTAACAATGTATCCAAAACCTGAAATCTTGGCTTATAAACCAAGGAGAGCGAGGGGCAGGGGCAGGAGTCATCCCCCTGTCTTTGCGCTGCCTCTTCCCCATAAGGGCCACCTTGCCTCCTGTCTGGAGAGGGTCAAATCTCTCCAGAGCCAGAAGAAATTTTCCCAGATGAAAATGTAGTTCATTGCCCAGTTGCCCACTGATCACAGGATTTCTTCCTTGAGAGCTTTACATTTCTTTTGTTGAAGTCTTTTCTTCCTCCTCTTAAAAAAGAAAATGCCTCCTGATGAGGCTGTATACCAGGGCCAAGGTCAATTGGCACCTCTCTGAGAATGAGTTCACCCCATTCTTCCTCTCAATAGGATTTAATAAGAGAGAAAGGCCTGAGAGCTTCCTCCAATGTAGGAGGACATAAGGCAGCACTCCAGGAAGAAATTATGGGCCAAGGAAAAGAAAACCTTACTTAAATCACTCTTTTGCCTGAGCAAAAACAACCTTCCTTGACACGGACCTGTTCTGTAGGAGGGAAGGGGTTAATAGGGACGAGAGGAGCCCCCGTGTTTCATTGACCATTGGTAGGTTTGGGAGCTCAGGGACAACTGTTCAGATAGCCAAAGACCATCCTGCCTTTCAGTGGCCCCTTCCACCATACTTTACCACTGGCTTACATCCTTCGTGGAAAGAGATAAGGTGTGTAAAAATAAATAAATATAATCTATCTGCAGCCAAGTTTCTTGACTATTCTCAGCCAAAGTCCTTTTCAACGCTCAACCATGCATAGTAATACTTACCTCTCCGAACTTCGGGGAGATTAAAAAGATGACGCACTTCCAGCCCAACCCATCCTTTAGTAGAAGTCAGCGCCCTTCTCAACGACCAGAGGAAAGTCTGGGCTGTCCAAGGGAAGGTCAGGGCTCAGGGCAGCCGCCCTCTTCCTCTGCCGAGGCCAAAGTATTTCTGGATGCACAATCCATGTTAATTTGTGTAATCTCTTGCCTATTCCCTGCTTATTCTGGGGATAAATAGATGACTTCAGCCGTCAGCGCTGACGCTCCGTCCTTGCCATGAGTGCCAGGAACACGCATCAAAGAAAGAAGGAAAGAGAAGAAAAAAGAATAAAGGAGTGGTGTGAGGCAGGGAGGGAAGGAATAAAATTGGGTTGTATGAGCTACACAAGCTAACTCTTCTGCTGACTTGACCGGCACTTCCTCAGCCCAGGATGGAGAGATGACCGCCCAGGCTATGGCCAAGGCAGCGAGGGTCTCCAGCACATGTAAACAGGTTCTCTCTGCTTTCTGTTTGCCTTTCACCATGAGTCGTGGCTGACAGGAGGCCAAGGAAGGTTTGTTTCCTGTGTAGATGATCCCTTCCGCTTCCACATGAGTATCGCCAGAACTTTATGTTTCGTGGAAGGTATTATTGCGCATGCAGCTGGGGTTGTTTTAAGAGCCTCTATCCCGGCCTGAGTCAAACTGAGAATGAAGAACTCAGCCTGCTGGGGGAGGAGGGGACAATGACAAACTGAAAGAAGGAAGAACCACTATATTTTCAATCAATTTGGAAAAAAAAACTTTTTAATTTTGCATGTTGGGGTGTGGTAAAATAGAGAATTAAAAAGTTTACACCATGTTTCCTAGGTTGACTTTTCTTCTTTTGTTTTATGTAGATGTCATCTTCTTGCACACCTTGCTCTTGCTCTCTTGTTCATAGTCTCTCCCTGCCATTTCCAGCAAGATACATGCATCCTGAAACACACACACGCATGCACGCACATGCACACACACACACACACACACACACACACACACCCCTCTTGTTCTCACATTCTGTTTCTCTTTGCAGCAAAAGTTCTAGCAAAAGAGTGTCCTCCCATCCTGTCTCCGCCTCCTCATGTGCTATGGTTCACTCTTTCATCTACTATAGTGACAGACAACACTTTCCTTTCTTCCCCTTTCATTCTTTACTTCTTTGTTTTGATTTTTCCTTGGTGCATGTTCTTGGCACTCCCAGCAGAAGTGGGGTGGTGGAGCTCATGGCTGAAGTCATTTGTTTATCCCTAGAAGAAATTGAGGACATCCGGGGATCTTTGTTACTTTGTGTGGATCTTATGTGCATCTCATTCATGGCAGGGTTTTGAAAACAGATCCCAGATCCAAGCACACCATTTGCTACTCACGTTTCATAGCTGCTTTGAGGATACCATGGCCCAATAGGTGTTCCTGAGATTGTCTATCCTGTCATCCATCAAGCACTGCTCCCAACCAAACCCTGTCAACTCACTGCTCTCCATGTAAGCAAATGCCACCAACAGAAAGTTAGGAGTCATACTTGTCCTTGCCCTTCCCAGACACACACTCACACTCACACAGTGAATAATTTCAAACTATTGTCACATCTTGGTAGTCCCTCCTCCAAAGCTCAGATCTAATTCATCACCTATCCTTCATCATCACTTTCACTAAAATGTGCCTGGCCCCGTCCTCACACCTGGATCAAGGGTTATTAAAACAGTCAGCACACTGGTCCCCAATTTTCCTTTCTGCTCTCCTTCTAGCCTGTCTCCAAAAAGGGACAGGAGGATCTTTAAAATGCATCATATTTATACCCACTCCAGCTTCTGCTTCCCTTCAAAAGAGTGCAAACTGGCACTACGACTGTGTGCCTTTCTCTACCTGGCCCTCCACTGGCATCTCAAAACACTCTCTATTCCCACCATTGCCCACACTGTCTTCAACAATTCCTAGAAAGTAATAACCTGTTGTACCTTGGAACCTTTGCAATGTGGCTCTGCCTGGGTCTGAGTGCTCTGCCCTGGATCTTCCTATGGCTGGTTCCATCTCTACTCTTAGGTTCAGTTTTCGGTCAGTTTCTTAGGCTATCTGACTTAACCCACTCCACTTCCTTCTGACATTCTTTATCCCAGAACTTGATGACTTTTTCAGTGTCCATGAGTACCTATATTATAGTATGGTAATTACCAGCCCCTAAGAGTAGCCCAATGATGCTCTCCTCTTTCTGCACTGCCACAGCAGTCTGTATGCCCCACAAACTACAGCAGGAATGGTGACATGTTCCTTCTGAGCCTGGTGACACAGACTGCAGCTCCAACTTACTTGTTCTCTGCCCCTCTCTCACTGTTAGATAGTTAACTTCCAGAAAAACCAGATGCCATGTGAGGTCTCCCAAGGAGAGCCCCTGTGTGAAGAGTGAAAGCCTCCTTCCAGTTGCCTTTGATGAGCTGGAGGGGACCCTGCAGCCCCATCAGTGCTGAGACAACCACAGCCACCACAGCCCTGCACCTATGAGACGATGGTGCCTCACCCTCCAAAGCTGTCTTAGATGAGAAATACTTCTTGATTCAAGGTGCTAAATACTAGGATGATTGTTACTTTACAAAATAATTTATTTATATAACATGTATAATGTATAAATTTATATACATTTACCCGTTTACTGTCTCTTTTCCCTATTACAGTGTCTAACCCACTTATCCATGTGTCATCAGGCCCAGAACTTTTCCTAGCATGCAGTAGGCACTCAGAGATACTGGCAGAATGAGTGTTTATCACTGTAGTATCTAAAAGTGCTTGCATCATCTGAGACAATCCTAAGAATACCATTCAGCCAGGTAGTCTATTTCATAATGAAAAATGTGAGGGCGAAGATGTGACTGCTTATAGCCCCTGTCCTGCTGGGTTACTGAGCTGGTTTCTAACCCAAGGCTTTGGCTTTCCTCTCAGTATTTTTTTTTGGACACATACTGACCTCTATGCAGTCACCTGCAGAGCATGAGCCCCATCACTCTGATGTCCCTGTGTCTGCAGGAAGCATGGCGAACACTGATGTGCCAAGCAGCTACCTCTTGTCCCTCCAACATGGCACTCACCCCCAGCCATGCAGGAAGATGCCTGCCAGAGAAGCACAGAACTCTCTACTCCTCTTTGAGATGGGAAGGAAAGTCTACCGCCTGGGTTTTCTATCCTTTTCCAAAACCATAAAAGGAAATGAAAACATGCTTGAGAGTCCACAGGACTTGATATTAAATATACTACTGATGTTCAAACCCTCAGAGGACTTTTAAAAACAGATATTTTCTCCAATGCCCAGACAAACATTAATCTGAATTACAGCACTTTCTTGAGTATCTGGGTTGCTACGCCACTGAACAGACCCATGGAGGTTTCTCACTCCTGCACAGGTGAGCCCGGGCCAGGATGGGTGAGAAGCGGCATGTGTCTGGCTGAAACCAAGACCAGATGATGCAGAGACGGGTTCACTTTAATATATACTACTTAATTGATATTTATTAATTTAATATATATTAATTAATTTCCTTTAAATTTGATTTTTAAAATTCTAATAATTCCTATTATCAATTTTCACAATCCTTTAAGAAAATCTGACCCAAGAAAATATTTTAACCAAGATAGACTTACATAATCAACTGCATTCTTGCATTTGTTGCCTCTAGCTTATTTTGTATGTTTGTTTGTTTGTTCATTTACTAAGTTTATTGGTACATTTCAGATACACATAATGCTCACATGCACGATAAGGAATTTGAATCTGTGCATGATACATTTTATTTCTTCTTTTTCCTGTTCACCTATCCTCCCTTCAACTCTTTTTCCCCTTGTTACTTATAAAAGCTTTGCATCCATATTTTTTCCCTTTTTCCATTTTCTTTCCTTTACCCTTCCTTTCTTCCTCCCCCTCTCTAGTTTCCCCTACCATTTGAGCATTTTCTTTCAATTTGATGATATCTTGTATACATTTTTGTCCTTATTTATACTTTTGGTACCTAATACCAGAGAAACAATATAATATTTACACTTGTGTATTCAATTTATTTTACTTAGGAATATGGTCTCAAGGTGCAACCATTTACTTAGAAATATATCAAGTTTGTCCTTTCTTATGGCAGGGTAGTACTCCACTGTATTTTTTAAAACCCACATCTTCTTTATCAACTCATCGTTGATGAGCATTTGGAGTGTTTCCAAGATTTAGCTATGACAAACTGTGATACTATAAACATGAGTGTACTTATAACTCTGTGGTATGATGTTTTTAATTCTTTCAGGAAGATAACAAGAAGAGGAATATCTAGCTCAAATGGAATTTCTAGTTTTAGTTTTTAAGGACTCTCTTCACTGATTTCCACAGTGGTTCTATCAGCTTGCACTCCCACCAACAGTGGAGAAGTGTTCCTTTTTCCCTACACCTCTGCTAGCATTTGTTATCGGTTGATTTCCATATAATTGATTGATTTCTATATAATTCTGGAGGGAGATGGAATCTCAGTGCTATTTTAATTTGCATATCTTTAATAACCAGTGATGTCGAACATTATCTCATGTATTTGTTTACTGTTTCTACTTCTCCATCTGAGAAGAATTCATGTCAGATGCCTATGTTTGGATAGAGCCTTTAAATTTGGGAGGGGGGTTGTCTGATATTTTGAGTTCTTTACATATTCTGGATATTAAACCTTTGAGGGAAGAGCTGACAAAATTTCTCCCACTCTGGAGTTGTCTCTTCACACTGTGGATGACTTCTTTGGCTGTGCAAAAGGTTTTTAATAAGATGAAATCACAGCTGTTGATTCTTTGTAATATTTCTCATGCAATCAGGATTTTGTTCATAAAACCTTTGCCTATCCCTACACCTAAGAGTTTTATTTATTCTTTCTTCCAGCACATTTAGTGTTTTTGTTTTTATATTTCAATTTTTGATTTTAGTTTAGTGCATGGTGAAAGACATGGGCCTAGTTTTAATCTTTAGCATGTGGAAAGCTATTTTTTTCCAATACAATTTATTAAAGAGGCTTTTTTTTTTCCAGTGAAAATGTTTGGCCCCTTTGTCAAAGATAAAGTGGGTGTATTTAGAGTTGTTTCTTCATCTTTTAATTTGTTTCATAGATCCTTGGGTCTGTTTGATTGCCAGTGACAAACTAGCAATAAAAAGCCATGTTCATTTTGTAATATAATTCAAGTCAGGGATTGTGATGCCCATCTTCTCTTCATTGCCCAGAATTGGTTTTGTTATTCTAAATCTTTTATGGTTTCAAATAAATTTTAGAATTATTTTCACTAATTCTGTAAGATGTGCTATTGATATTTTTGATTGGAATTAAATTAAATCTGTACAACAATTTTGGGAGTATGGTCATTTTAACTATGTTATTTCTTCCTACCCAAGAGTGGTATCTTTCCTTTTTCTTTCTTTCTTTCTTTCTTTCTTTCTTTTTTTTTTTTTTTTGTACTGGGGATCAAACTCAAGACCTTGCACTTGCCAGGCAGGCACTTAGGCCACTGAACTACACCCCAGCCCCTCTTTCCATTTTCTGATATCCTTTTCAATCTCCTTTTTCAGAGTATTGTAGCTTTCAATGTAAAGAACTTTTACTTCCTTTGTTAGATTCCTATTTCATTTTTTTATGCTATGGTGAAAGGGGATTTTCTCTAATTTCTCTCTCAGTGAATTTGTTATTTGTGTACAGGAATGCTGATGATTTTAGAGTGCTGATTTGGTATTTAGCAATGCAGCTGAATTTGGTTATTAAATATACAAGTGTTTTAATGGTTAAACCTAGTAAGTGTTTTAGTGGAGTTTTTGAGCTTCGCTATGTAGAGTGTTATGTCATATGTAAATAATGAAAATTGAAATTCTTCCTTTCCCATCTTTATTCCTTTCATTTCTTTCTCTTGTCTAATTGATCTGGCCAATATTTCCAGAACTATATTAAGTAGGAATGGTGATGGTGGACATCCTTGTCTTGTTCCTTATTTTACAGTGAAAGCTTTCAGTTGTTGACCATTTAGTGTTATGTTGCTGTTGTTTTGTCACAGATGACTTCTATCAGATTTAAATAAAGAAAATCTATTCCAATTTTCCATAGGCTTTTAATCATAAATGGATGTTGGGCTTTGTCAATTTTTTTTGCATCTATTGAAATGATCATATGATTTTTGTCTGTGGCTATGTTGTGTTGATATGGTATATTACATTTATTGATTTGTATATGTTAAGCCATCTCTGTATCTCTAGAATGGATCCTACTTGGTCATGAGTATAATCTTCTTAATGATTTACTGAATTTTGCCAGTATCTTATTGAAAATTTTTCCATCTATGCTTCTTAGGGGGACTGGCTTGCAGTTCTCCTTTGATTGGATCCTTCTCTGGTTTGGGTATTGCGGTAATGCTTGCTTCCAGGAATGAATTTGGGAGTATTTCTTCCCTTTCAGTTTCATTGAAGAGTGTGATAAGTAGAGGTATTAGGTCATTTCTAAATTTTTTGTAAAATTCAGCAGTGAATCCATCAGGGCTTCAGCTTTTCTTTGTTGGTTAACTTTTGTTAGATTATAAATTACATCTTCAATTTTATTATATATATATTATATATATACAATATATGTATATATTGTATATATATATATTATATATATTCCAGATTGTCTTATTTTGTACACCTTTACAGAAGAAAGAGTTTTCTGTAAAATAATATGAATTTTGGACCTCATTCTCCGAAGTATTCTTTTGCTTGACAAATCTTTTTCTCTCCCTGTCAGTATTTTTCTCCCTGTGATTTGCTTTTGAGAATTCAATATGTTCTGCTGTCCCAAATGGATATAGACTGATGAATTCATAGATTATGATAGCCTTTCATTTAAAAGAGCATTAGTACTATATAATAAAATAGATCCATTTCATACTTAATAGAAACCAATTTATTTAGTCTAAGAAAAGGAAAGTTTCTGAGTTAGTATGTAGTTGCTGACATATGACATGATGTCTATATACTTCCAACTGCAGTGACTTAACATAGCCATAATCAAGACAGTTCAAAGCTGTGTGAGGTGCTGTCACATCAGTAATCTCAGTACTTAGGAGGTTGAGGCAGAAAGATCACCAGATATTCAAGGCTAGCTTGGCTACACAGTGAGTTCAGGTCCAGCCTGCACTACACAGTGAGACTCCGTCTCAAAAACCAAAATATGGTTCAAAAGAAAAAGCAACAAAAGTTTTAGGTATCTTACCAGAGCAACATTTTACTCCAACTAGTGTTCAGTTTTCATCTTAAGACTAGCTATTCTGATACCATGATAATGATAAAGCTAGCTATTGTGCATGTTATGCTCGTAGACCCCGCTGCCACCTCTCTGTTGATGATTTAAAATGCTCAAGCTCTAGATGTAGCCTCTTTGCCGAGTCCAGATCCAAATCCCTCCCTGCTTCACACCACCCATCCCTGAGCACTTGACTGCATACCTCAAGCTTCACTGCTATCCCTCTTGCCTCCATCTTTCCTTGACACTTTGTACAGAGCATCACTATGGCCTTCCTCACAGCACAACTTCAGGAGCAAGCTGTACATCCATTGCATTTTGTCTAGAACTTGAGCTCCCAGAATGGAAAGAACTTTTAATCAATTGGTACATTGCTAATTTGGGCACACAAAAAATACTTGACAAACATATGGGAGAATAATGTCTATTGTAGTAACTACTTTCATGACGTGTTAATAGGAATGGAGCACTGACAAACAGACAGAGTGGGGGCAACATTAATGACAGGGTAAGGGTAGGGATGAAGGAAAAATAAGTGGAACAGGCCAGGCAAGGGATAGAGCAGTCATGCCTTACAGGTCTCTAACTACCTTTACCACACACCTAATATTAGTAGCTGAAGGCCTACAACGTTCCACTGCCTTCACCACTTTTTTGACAGTTCTCTTCATGGTGTATTTTGTCAGAGTAGAAATTTTTTTTTTCTAAAGTCTCAGAGAAGCTGGGCATGGTGGCACACACTATAATCCTCATACTTGGGAGGCTGAGGCAGGAGGATTCCCAAGAGTTTGAAGACAGCCAGCCTTCATAGTGACTTCAAAGCCACTCTGTATTACATAGCAACACTGTCTCAAAACAACAACAACAAAAAGGTCTCAAGAGAAGTCTGACATTTCCTTCTTTTTAAATGGGTCAAATGTCAAGCAATTACAAAGAGTGCCTCCGATTTATAAAACCACATCAAGATGATTTTGGTCCCTTGGAGTCTTTTTCTTATTTATTTATTTTTTATTTATTTAGGGAAGGGTCTACAGGGTGTTCAGGGTCTCACTACTAGATCAGACTCATAGTGATCTGCCTGTTTATAGCCTCCCACAGTTGGGATTACAGGCTCATGCCGCCACGCCCAGTCTCAATTGCCATCTCAGCTCCGGGGGCAGGGCCTGCACAGCAGACCCAGGGATGGAACCCCAGACCCACTGTGCCTGCTTGCAGGTGCCTTAATCCGCT
The DNA here is from genome assembly GCF_000260255.1 of Octodon degus. Taxonomy (NCBI): domain Eukaryota; kingdom Metazoa; phylum Chordata; class Mammalia; order Rodentia; family Octodontidae; genus Octodon; species Octodon degus. The sequence continues at coordinate 1,536,830 of NW_004524710.1, read as the reverse complement.
GAGCTATTTGGTCAGCCCTTGGAGTCTTGCTGATATCCAAAGCATCCTAGGTAGCTGTGAAAGCCAAGGATGTCACCTCTTAAAGCTGTAAAATTCAATGTTCCCACAGCTCTACACAGTTTTTACAGAGCTGCCCAGGAAAAGTGTTCTCTCTGGTTGAAAAAAGAACTATTCCAATTTAACAGAATCTTACACATTTAGAAAGGTACACAGGTTTAGAAACATAGGGCTGTAAAAGATGCCCTAAATAACATAACCCTATAATTCACTTTCCAAACCATGCCACTTGAAATGAGGCACTAATAATTACAATGTGACAATAGTATAAACTAGGACTGTCCCAGGCATAAAATGATGAAGTCATTCGAACTGCTGAGGAAAAATGAGCTTTGTATAACCCTGTCCTGGCACTCCCTTGCTAGTGGGCAAACCCAAAAGACTTTCAGGAAATCAGGGGCTATAACCAAGAGTTAGTACTAAATTCAGGCATTTCAGATGATCAGCATGTCTAGTTTAATTGGAACATTTAGGGACAGAGGCCTGATGAATCTTGATTGGTCTACATAAATCCTCTTCATCCAATTTTCACACAATCTTTCAGTAAACTTTTGTTGAACACTAAGTACAGTTTGGGAATGAATTAGAGCTCTGGCCAGGGAAATTAAAAAATTGAATGGCACATAATTTTTCCCAAAGAGCTGGCAAACCAATAGGTGAGACACATCAAAGTAACTAATTACAATGCAATATGTGTAAATGACAAATGTATGTTTCCTAAGACAGCATCCGTGGCTAGTTAAAATTCCTGTGGCTGCTGGCATCTCTCATTACACTATGCCATCTTTTTGGTGATGTGAAGTCCAGGTAAATTGTCATCCTCCCTTCCTAGTTTTTCTTACTGAGATCTATTTGTATCTTAGTTCACAGCATATTCTTAAGATTCACAAAATTACACGTGTTTAAATATTTTCCATAATTCAAGTTGCTAACTAAAAAAGAACATTCCTCTCCCCTCCCTTCCCTGTAGCTTCAAATTACATGCTCTGTGATTCTCCTTCGCCTGTTATTCCACATGAGTAAAGGTTTGCTTTGCAGGAGTACTTATTAAGAAAAGTATGACCAACCCAGCCAAACTGCAAAATGCACCACACAGGTCTGAGTGGGAAGTCTGATGAATGAACACTCTGAAACTCCCTTTCACTTCAGTACTGCCGAAAAGTCCAGCAGCAAAGCAGTATTATGAGAACTTCTCTTTTGAAGAATTTAGACTTCCACAATGGAGACAACCAGTTCTCTTCCAAGAGTTGCTACATATTCTTCCATCTTCCCTACTGGTTTCAGGTGTAATTAATGCCTCCAGATTTTTATATTCACTTAGTCATTTAAGGACTGAAAGACATATTGTATGTAATGCCTCATTTATCTGCCTTAATTTCCATACAAATCAAGAATGCTAGGGGCTGGGAGATGGCTCAGTGGAATAAGTGCTTCTCTGGCGAGCTCAAGGGCCTGAGTTCAATCCCCAGTTCCACCAAAAAAAAAAAAAAGGAATGCTATCAACTGGGTCTGTTTATTTGAGAAAGCTAGACAATGAAAGTCATGTATTCCTACAGTTGATGTCTTGTATTATTTTCTTCACGCTACATGTGGCAAAGTACAGTTTGGTGGACACCTAAGACATCATCTGCCTGGCAACTGCCTCCAAGTTTTCCTGAGATCTAATCCCTTGCTTCCTTCTACCTTAAGGCCAGGATCTCTGGCTGTTCTGAGAGTCACATAGTGTTACCTGGCCTAGCCATCTGGGTGCATGAGTTCAAAGTGGACATACGCCTAAGCAGAACAATCACACTGCACTGTTCTCTGATGAGCTATGAACCTCATCAAGACAATTGGTTTCAGGTAGGCATTGACCAGTCCTGAAGTCCTTCCAGATTATTTTGAAAATGTTAAGACAGCTAGCCTTATCTGGCAGAAGTAATATGCAAAAATCTATCCAGATATATGTTTAGACACTTGCGTCTTCAACATCTTTCAATTTTTGCTGACAAAAATATGCAAAAGATTATTTTATTGTTATTTTAATAAAATAAATTAATTGCATTTTCTTACTATTAATGTGGTTGGGTTTTTTTCTATTTTTATTGGTCATTCCACTTTGTTGTTCTATAAATTCCTTGCTCACCTTTATATATTTTAGTATCTGGACGTTGGCCTTTTTCCTTTGATTTCTATAAGATCTTTTTTTAATTCATGTTAATGAGAAACAAATACCAATGAGACAGTTTCAAAACAGGCTAGTATGATGGTTACAATAATTAATACATTGCATATTGTTATCTTCGTAGTAGTTATTCAGAGGACAAGATGCAGACATGATTTCTTATGAACAATATTAGTACAAACCTTTCTTCTCATTGTATAAGAGCTTAATAGTTTCTAAATATTTATCTTTTATCAGCTTTATATTAACATTCTACAACTATAGACATTTTCATAATTAAAATTCAGAGACATAATTCTTACAAGAGACATACTTAAACCAGCTATCAGAAAAAGTTTAAAAGTAGAAAGATGGAAAATAAGTCTTCAAACAGCTATTACATAATTTCTGAAAGAAATTAATCATCAAGGTATGTAAGACTAAATAACATTAAATGTTATAAAAAAGAAAATATGCTGAATATAGATTCTATGTACAGTAAAGTTAAAACAAGTGTAAGCAATGACATCTAAATATTATCTATCAGTGTTGTTTGGAAATTTTAAAACACTCTGGTAGATAATTATTAGATGAGAAATGAAATCAAAGTGGAAACTACAGATTAAATTATACAATGAAGGGAACAAGGTATTAAAATCTTTGGGCTACAACACAAGTACTTTTGATATACAAATATAACCACTAAAAAATAAGACAAAAATAAAAAGCCTAAGCATTAAAAAGTGTTGACAGTGCTTTTTACAAATATAGATCAATTGAGCTAGAGATACAGCTCAGCGGTATAAGTACCTGCCTGGCAAGCACAAGGTCCTCAGTTGGATCCCTGGTACCATTTAAAAAAAAGAATGAGTTAACATTATGCTCAGTAGAATAAGCGCTTCCGTGGCAAGCACAAGAGTCTGAGTAGCTGAGCTACAAAAGGCTCAAGTCAACAACTTCTGACAGTGCCAGTTCTGCTGATAACCCACTACTATTATGGACTATTGGACTATATTGGGTTATTTTGCTGAATTCAAGTACCTACAATATTTGAATGGCAATGGAACACCCATTTCTGACAAAACAAAACAAAAAAGGGGGATATAAATGAAAGGTCATTTTATATACAAAATAGGATAGATATATATCTACTTTCTCTTACTTCAATGAGAAGAAAGATTTGTACTAATATTTAGACAAGATATCATGTCTGCATCTAGTACTCCAAATAACTACTATGAAGACAACAATACACAATGTATTAATTATTGTAAATGTCCTACAGGTTAAGCTCAACTGCCTATTTTATAGGGTGATAATATCATTAAGCTTCTCTTCTGGAGGGTTAACAACTTAAGTTTGCAGACCAAAAATTAGAGAAAAAGAAGGGCTGCAAGGACAGCCAACATTTTGGCCCTAGCATTTCAAGGTCAGTGGTGACTCAGGACATAAGAGAACCTGTACTGTAACATCCTGTAACTCAGTGATGTCCCAAATTTTCTGGTCAAGGAGATTATGGGGCCACAGAGGAAAGTGATCACCAATGTAGAGTGTGCCTAAGGAGAGTCACATGGAGAGAAAACATTCTCTCAGGTTTTCACAGAGAGCAAATTGGTCAAGCAATGACCATGACTCATCTACATGGCTGACAATGACAAAGGATCTACAAACTGTTGTACAGTTTCAGGCTAGATCCTAAGGGGACTTCATTGACCTTATCATATACAAAAGTTACATTTTTTTGTTATATAGATTTTTGCTTTATCTTGATCTTAACCATCCAGTAGAAAAGTATAAACATGAAGTATAAAAAGTAAATCCATATTAAATATGTTGAGCTGTAAAAAGCTCAAGTCAACAACTTCTGACATTGCCAGTCCTATGGATAATCCACTGCTATTGTGGACCACTGGACTATATTGGATTATTATAGGTGCACCTATAATACTTAATTGGCAATGGGATACCCATCTTTGACAAAACTAAACAAAAAAGGGGATACAAATGAAGGACCATCTTGTATCTCTATATACAAAATAGGATAGATATACAGCTACTTTCTCTTAGTTCAATGAGAAGAAAGATTTATACTAATAGTGTTTGGACAGAATATTATGTCTGCATCTTGTACTCTTAAAAACCCCTATGACGACAACAATATGCAATGCATTAATTATTGAAACTGTCCTACTAATTGGTTTTGAAACTGTCTAATTGCTATTTGTTTCTCAATAAAATTAATTTTAAAAAATGAAACTTACCTTATTGAAACATCATGTCTCATTTTATTATTCAAATAAACATATCCTTATAAAAAATTTATCTGAAGAGACAAGTTTCATCCTATTTTAAAAACAGAAATACTGAACTGAAACACAAAATACAACTATCAGTGATTCTCCTTAATAAACAAAAATACAAAAATCTTGTATAATGCAGTATCAACTTAAAATCAGCAGGGTGTGAAAATTTTACCTATCAAGATCTATGTCTTGAGCCAGTGCTCAGCAGACTAAGCATCTACTTAGGCAAGAATAGGGACCAGGTTTCAATCTCCAGCACCACATGCCTTGCCGGCCCCTGCTCCCGGGCACACTGAGCTCACCACAGAGACCAGGCATGGTGGCACACACCTGTAATCCCAGCACTGAAGAGGCTGAAAACAGGAAGCCACTAGGAGTCCGAGCTGAGCAGCAAGACCCTGTACGAAACACAGAAACACACATACAAAAAAAAAAAAAAAAAAATCTGTCTTGGTCATGTCTAGATGCACATCCCCAAAGACTCAAAGCACTCAAAGGTGGGGCTTTGAGAAGTGATTAGATGGTGGGGATGTGGTATTCACTGGTGAATTAGTCCACTGATGAGTTTGTAGCTAAATGTGATGTTAGGAGGCAAAGTCTGGCTGAGAGAGCTGGGTGCCCAGGGGGGCTTGGAGGGCTTTAGCTTCTCCCCAGCTCCTCTACGTGTACTCTGCTTCCTTTCTGCCATGATACAAGCAGCCCTGCTTTGCCATCCTCCTGTGCCAGCCCACTAAATTCATTGAGATCTCTATAAAAATCCTAATAATATTTTTATGGAACTTGGTAAGCTACTTTCAAAAGACCTGGAAAAGAAAATATGAGAAAGAAGAAAACAAATTTTGAAAAAGAAGAAAACTGACAAATGAAATAAGATAATTGGACATTCATGGAGAAAATAAATCACCCCACAATGCACACAATAATAAATTTCAAGAAGAAATGGGGGGAAATATATAT
>NW_004524710.1:1517509-1531270 GCF_000260255.1 Octodon degus | reverse complement strand
TAGATAATTGTACTGTTGAATTCTACTGGTCAATTGAAAGGAACAGTTAATGCTTACATTTTTACATTTTTGCTCTTATTTTTAATCTTTTGATCAACCTGGCATGCATATATCTGGTAATGAGACCAACTAATTTGAACATAATAATGTGCAATATAACAATCATTGAATTCCAAAAACATAGACAAGCAGATTAAGCCAGACATGGTAACACATGCCTATAATCCCCAGCACTCAGGAGGCTGAAGCAGGAGGACCATAATGAACTGGAGGTCAGCCTGGGCTACCTAGTGTAATGCTTTCTCAAAACAAACAAACAGGGGCCGGGGAGATAGCTCAGTAGAATAAGTGCTTGCCTAGTAAGCATAAGGGCCTGAGTTCAATCCCCAGTTCTACCAAAAAACAAACAAACAAACAGAAGAACAAAGCAGGCTAGAACAAAATACAAGGGCTGGCCAAATAGCTCAGAGGATTAAAGTGCCTGCAAGCAGGCCCAGGGACTGGGGGTTTGATTTCTGGGCTTGCCACGTGGGGCCCGCCCCTGGGGCCTTGCTGAGATGGCATTTGAGACTGGGCGTGTTGGTGTATACCTGTAATCCCAGCTCTTGGGAAGCTGTAAACAGGTGGATCTCTATGAATCCAATCTAATAGTGAGACCTGAACACTCCGTAGACCCTTCCCTAAAATACAAAAAAGAAAAAAGAACAAAATACATACATAGGTTTCTTATTTTATCAAAACAAAACGTATTCCCAGAAAAAAAGGTTAGAAGGAACCACGCCAGTGTCTTAGACATTTCCTGATACCTGCGCCCCGTCCTACATCTCCCTTTGCTGTAACTTCTGGAGTTTCCTATCCTCTGTGTTGCAAGTCTATTCCTCAGGAATATGAAGGCATTAAATAAAAATTATTCATAAAAAAATCTTCAGCAGGATTAAATATCTGTTATTCAATATGTAGTCACTGCTCACATACAGCTATTCAAATTAAAATTTAATTGATTAATTAAATTGAAAGTTCAGCTTTCCCACCGCATTTCATGTGTTCAATAGACACACATGGCCAGTCTTACCAGCAGGTAACACAGACAGAATATTCTCATGATTACAGAAAGTTCTATTGACATAGAAATATTTTAAATATTATGTAGTTGCTAGAAAAAATATAGCAAAAACTCTTTATCACCTGGCAATAGTTCAGCTTTTTCTAAAATACAGCCAAACCCCAGAAATCATAAGAAAGACAGCAATGTGAATATTCAAAAACTCTAAACTTTTACTTCAATAAAGCCATCATTAAAAGCTACAGATAAATATAGACAGAATGAAGATGTTTGCAACCTGCACAGTGGAAAGGGATGTGAAATAAATCTGAACAATCCACAATGAATATAGGTAAAGATACAACAGGCAATGCATTTGCAAAATAGGAAGATGAAAAGATATCCTGCAATGTGACTAGCTAAAAGGAAAACAGAATCAAAGCAATTAAAGAGCCAACTCTGCTCATCAGACAAGGCCCTCTAGGAATACCAAACTCAAGCTAAAGTATTTAAGAAGTCCTATAAATTAATTTCAATTGGATTAACCAGATACTTAGCTGTCTTAGGAAACACTAACACTTTTTAGATGCTGTAAAAACAAGATGACCAAGCAAAGGTGATAGCTGTTCTTTTAATAAAAAAGAATCCTTCTTGTCTCTCTCTCTCTTTCTTTTTCTTCTCTTACGTTTTTTAAGATTTATTTTAAAGAGAGTTTAGTAGTAATGAATATTTATAGCTTCTTGAAAGCAAGCAGTAATATTCAAATGTTTATCCCATCTTACATCTAACTATCTGCTAATCTGAACATCAGATTTGACAATAAAAAATAGAAAATGTATCAACCACTATTAATCAGCTATTCTTGTTTCAAAAATCTATAGTATATGTATTGTTGTACATTACCTTATTTCTGTCTTTGTTTCTGATTTTTGTTCTTGCTTTTGTTACTACTCTTCAAAGTATTTTTAATAAAATAAAATTTTTAAAAAATGAATTCTTTCTATGGAAACTGTATGGCCAACATGCTTGTGAATGAGCGAGACCCTTAAGCAGGTTAAATAACATGTGCCGCCCATGCTTACCTAGCAAACATTTCCCATCACAGCTAACTCATTAACTCTCCACAAGTCCTTGTAAATGCTGATTGGGCCTCAAAAAGATTTCTGTGCACCTATTAACCAATGTCTTCTTGTTAAAAGCAATGAATATCTTCCTTTATTTGGTCTCAGCTGGGCAGGGGGCTGTTGTTACACATACCAGGAGGATAAGTGAAGCTCTTGGGCAGAGAAGCTGGGAGCCCACTGCAGAGCCTTGGAATCTGAAAGCACTTCAGTGGAATTGTCCTTAGCTCTATGGGAACATGACCTCACCTCTGAGAACCACCAGGTTAGGGAATCTACGTTCAGACAACACGAAGTTTTAGCTTCTATTTTCTACTAACACACACAGAAATCTCTCATCAGCTTGTTTGACTAGCCTACTCCATATGCATAGCAGGTTATAGTTTTAAATTTGAGATTTCTGTGTTATTTATGCACTTACCCCAAGGTAGTTGAAAGTAGTCATTTCCAAAATTCAGCAAATTCAAAAATACTACTCTACAGAAACCTTACTTTAATCTATCAAAAATTATGTAGTCTAGTTCCCAGGACCATATTCCGCTTCCACTCAAATGTTCTCTTTTATAAAGTAACTTGGGAATATGAGTATTACAAACTCCATCTGCTTTTCTTCTGAATTAAAGTGAGAAATTCCTTAATAATATTTATTGCAAAGCTGGTTAATAATCAATGCCTTCAGTAGACTAAAAAGAAATTTTTCACTTGAAGATCGCATTGTGGAAAAACAAAGGAATATTCTGGTATATCGATATTTAATGTTTAAGTATAATTGAACATATTTATAAAAAATGCTATGTGGTTAATTGTATTTCCCATCCCCTTAGAATTGTATCCACACTATTGTTTTAAAAATGATCACTTATTTTACTGGAAATCACAGACTGTGCATTTTGAATTATTAGAATTGCTAATTACATATCATGTGAATGTTGCCTCTATTCTAAAAAGTGATTACTTTATTATCAGTTCAATCTTTCACAATTAGCTTAATATGCTAAGAACAAATCATCTCTCCCTAACAAGCTGTTTTTGAGCATCAGAGGATCCCTTTGACGTACAACTCTGCCTGGTAAGCCTCAGTAGCTTTTTAAATTACAGTGTATTTACCACACATCAAACTCTTCCCAAAAACACTGTGTTGGACACAAGGTACTGTAAAACAAGCATTCCTCGCTGCTGATGGCAAAGCCACTGTCCTAATCTGCCATTCAGGTCAAAATCTGATAATAATGGTTACTTTACCTCAAGAGAAATCCTACAGGCAAACATGTCATGAGTGGGCCAGTTTGACTGAGAACAGACCCACGACACTGGTCATAAAGGGTAAACACTCGAGACATTTAACCCGGCCCAGTGGTACTAAATGGAAGGAGATGGTCATCTGGATTATGAATCACCTAATTGACATGTCAGAAAATACGCTTTTTATTGACAGAAGGTGATTGTAGCGGAGAGTCATTTTTCATAGAAGTAGGCAGGTACCTTCTCTCCTCTTTGTATTCATACTTGTGTGTGCGGCAGGAGGGGTTGCAAGAAGAAGCAATCCTCTGCTGCCACTTATAATCACACGATGCATACAAGTTTATTTCTGACTTTACTTCTTTAACAGCTCTCCAGAAAGCTGTAATTGTGTTCAGTTTCTATGCACACCTCAATTGTTTGTGCAAGATCTTTAACATTCTCTGTCCAACCGTCAGGGGTTGAATGAAGAATTAGGACCTCTTCTGTCTGCTCCTCAGTGGGACACTGTCCACTGGTTAGAGTCTCCGTGGCATTGCAAACAGACAGCCACACATCGTTGCCCCCACAAACCCACTCAGACACACCCCACAAGCGCACTCTACATCACACACACACACATACACACATGTCTGTCCACTGTAATGGATGGAATTAATGACATAATGGCCTAACCTGCAAAATGCATGAGGCTAGGAACCTGCTGTTAGGAATCTTTGCAGATCTTCTTAACTCTGCTCCATCCCACCTATATTTCAAGCGCTTGTTTATACATAGCAGGTAGTCCATAAATATTTGTTCATTTTCATTCATTGATTAAACATTTGTTAATCTAAGCTTAATTTGTTGATGCGTTTCACCAGAAAATATCATCAGGTAACCTCCTGACAGAATTCATGTTTTTATTAGAAAAAGTTCCAAATATACAGAACAGTTTATGTTTCTTATCAATTTAAAAATACATAACAATTTAAAATGGATATAGGGGCCAGGGTGATAGCTCAGTAGAATAAGTGCTTGCCTGGCAAGTGAAAGGTCCTGAGTTCAATCCTTGGTACCACAGGAAAAAAAAGAAAGAAAATGGATATGGGGGAAATAATTTAAACATATACACAGGATAGCTAAGATGATTATACTATTAACTTCCATCATTTTTGAAGATACCAGTTAATGCTTAAAATTTATACTTTGACCAATTTTATATGCTAGTATCTATAATCTGAGCAACTACATTGAAGACAGCAATGTGCGATATAGCAATCACCATTGAATACTTTTCATCTTGGATTTTTTTAAAACATGTGTATCTTTCTAAGATCTTACCTATTCCTTTTATGCTCTCTTTAATATAATTTTTTAAAAGACAAGGAAAAAATTCAAGGTTTATGAAAAGGAAGAGTTAATGTTCTGTTTAACCAGTGTTGTATGCCTATATCTGGTAATCTGAGCAACAAATTTGATTAAAACAATGTGTAATACAATGATTGTTAACTTCCTATTCTTGTTTTGATGTTCTATACCATTTTTATTGTTTTATGATGCTTTTTGTCTTTGTTCTTGTTATTTGCTTTTGTATTTTCCCCTGTAAAATAAAATAAAATAAGGGCTGGCCAAATAACTCAGCAGATTAAAGTGCCTACAAACAGGTACAGGGGCCACAGGTTCAATCCCGGGGCCTGCCATGCCGGCCCCACACCCCCAGGGCATGCTGAGACAGGAACTGAGACTGGGCCTGGGAGCATACACCTGTAATCCCAGCTCTTAGGAGGCTGTAAACAGGCGGACTACTACGAGTCTGATCTAATAGTGAGACCCTGAACACCCTATAGACCCTTCCCTAAAATACAAAATAAATAAATAAATAAATAAATAAATAAATAATAAAATAATAAAACAGATACACATTAAGTTAGTGTGTTATCCTTACTGTACCATTGTGATTAGAAGGAACTGCTCCATTCAGTTAAAATCTAATGATGACTATTAATTTCTCTGTCTTATTTTTCTGATCAGAATTAGCAAATAAACATAATTTTGCTATCTCTTTGAAGATGATTGAAAAAATTTATATCACGATTCACATGAAGCCTTTTAAAAAACTCATGTCACAGGTGGTCTATGTTAAAGATAAATAATGACAACACTTTTCTTGGGAAACCCCTCTTGGTTGAAGAATTAATGCATTTTAGCTGACAAGGAAAAATTACTTTATCTTAATTCTAATCTACGCAACAGGCACTGAGTATTTGTAGGAGTGTATGCAACTGAATTCTCTTATGTGATCAGGTTTTCAAATCAGTTCCCCGATCTCTAAAAAGAACATCTCATTCCCTACAGCATGTTGATATATTTCTTATTCTAATTTCGTTCTTTTAGGGAAACAGTAATCTAACTTCCTTCATGATTAGTAGGATTCCCCACTAAACAAGCTCTTCCATATATCCCATTTGCAGGGATCACAGCATTTGGTATTCTTACAGTGAATAAGTCAAAATTAGAAGCTGAAACTGAAGACATGGAGTGTGGCTGAAAACAAGAAGGGGAAAGAGCCACTGGGTAAGCCTCAGAACAACAAGTAATAAATTGGGGCTGAGGAGATGGCTTAGTAGAATAAGCGCTTCCCTGGCAAGTGCAAGGGTCTGAGTCCAATTCCCAGTTCCGCCAAAAACAAAAACAAGTAATAATTTAAAAAGCATATACATAGAAATCAAAGATAAGTATCATATTTATGGGCAAATCTGCCTAGAGTTTTGTGATACTAAAATGTCAGTATTGTGTTAATGTTCACAACAGACCACATCTCCGTAATTCTGTAATTTGTAGTAACTGCTAACTTAGGGATTTCTCTTTCTCCTCCCTACACCCCTACACCAAGGGTGTCCAGAAGGTCCTCTCTCTCTCTCTCTCTCTCTCTCTCTCTCTCTCTCTCTCTCTCTCTCTCTCTCTCTCCATGTGTGTGTGAGAATAATGTAAATACATCCCCCAAATCTACATCAGAAATGACCAACGATGATCTATAGGAATGTCTTGCACAATTAATGCCAAGCAACTTTTAGATTCCTCAATAGGCTCTATCAAGAGGATTGCAAATGTTCTAATGTCACATGGATTTGTTATTAGCTTGAAGAATGACTTCCAGGTCCCAGAGTAACCCAGAAGACTCAGGTCTATCAGATCGGAGTGAGAGATCAGGCCCACATCCCCATGTCAAGTTCTTTCTTAAAAGGAATTTATGAAGACAGTGACAGGTCAGGGGTCTGCCTGAGGCTTTAATCTTCTCTGCCAAAGAATAATGTCTCAAATTTTTGTTTTCCCCAGAGTACACTTTAGTTCACAGAAATATCAGCCTAATATTTGGTATTAATAACCTGGAAGGAGCCTGAAAGGTTCCTCCACACTGGGAAGAGGATAAACATATTATCTAAGGAAGTGCTACTTATCTCATAAAAATAAAAGCCTAGAACATTCAGAAGTAACATCAACAGAAAAATTTCCTGGAAGTCAGGGACAGCTGGGCCAGATGATGCCACCCACTTTCTCATGAGACTCATCTTTATTTTGGTACAAAATTGCTCAACCTTGACATTATAGACCTTTGGGGCTGTATCTTTCTTGGTTGTATATTGCAGGATTTTTTTTCTGCATTACAGGGTGCTTAATAATATCCCAAGTCTGTCCAGTAAGTGGCTATATAGCCTTCCCCCACCACCAACAATGTCCCCTCCATACACTGTCAAATTGGGGGGCAAAATATTATCAAGTCCCTCTTTGATCATCTCTGGCCTTGGGAGAGCACCGCTTGATTCTTTTAAATGGATCCAACTGTGCCCTGAATATTTTCTTCTGGGAGATAATAATAAGAAAATAAATCCAGACACATCTGGAGTGGTAGGAAACAATACATTATTAGGAGGTGGTAGATAGGAATCTCCTACCATTACTTAGTTTTGTTTTGTTTTTCTCCATAATTTTATTGAGAAATAAATAGCAATGAGACAGTTTCAAACCAAATTGGTAGGACACTTTCAATAATTAACACATTGCATACATTCTTCCTAGTGGTTAATTGCTGTACAAGATGCGGACATGATATCCTATTTACAAACACCATTAGAACAAATCCCTCTAGTCATTAAGAGAATGTAAGTATATATCTATTGTAACCACTTTGAATACACAGATACAAAATGGACATTCATCTGTATCCCCCTTTTTTATTACTTAGTTTTGGGTTTCTTTTGCAGTACTAGGAGTTGAACTTGGGGCCTTGCACTTGCCAGGCAGGTGCCTAAGTCACTGCGCTATCTCTCTGGCCTCCTAGAAAGTAAATTCAGAGAGCACCATGAATCTCAATAAATTGAGCTCTTGAAACAGCTGACTGAGGTTCAAGGAAACAGTTAAGGTGTTGGGGTTCTTTCCTAGCTCCTGCTTTTCTTCTCTTGATGGATGCTCCCTTAAATCTTCCTCAGAGGACATTCTTCCCAGGCCTGTGAAGCCCACAGACTTGTCTCTCCAGCCAAGACTGATGGTGAGTATTCTAACTCTCACTGATCAAGAGGCGGAGGCAGTAGGATTGCAAGCTGAAGGCAGCCAGGGCAATTTGACAAGAAAGACCCTGGCTCAAAATAAAATGAAGTAGTAGTTCAGTATTCCCTGAGTCCAAAATCTAATACTAAAAGAGAAAGAGTTTCTTTCCATCTATAAAGTCTGATAGAAGAAAGATGGTGAATTCTTAATTTTTTTAAATTATTACCGTAAAACACATTGTCATTAATCCCCTGCAAAATTCCTTAGTGTCTTTTGTTGCACTGTTGTGGTTGCCTCCGTGTCCTAAATCTATTAAACATGTTTACTTTTTGTGCTCTTTGACTTTGAAGAAGAGGTTGAAGTCATACAATGTCAGATTCAAGGAAAAAGGCGGACAAAGTCACACCATAATGTTTTTATGATGACACTCGGCAGCAGTATTCACTATACTTTTTTATCAAACCTTGTAAAGACACTATGAAAGAGGACTTCCAGAAATGCTTCAGAAAGTAGCAATAATGATGGGATAAGAGTGCTCAATGTGAGCAGGAGTATCTTGAAGGGGAATCAATGGCAATGTTTTACTTTAATAAATATTTCAAAATTTTAAATATTATTCACTGTATATTTTGTACATACCTTGCATACTCCCAGGTACGTTCTCAATTCTTCTTTCACCACCTAAAGATATTCCTCTCCCTCAATAACTGAAACAAGGGTAATCTCACCAAGGTAACCATGTCTTACAAAGATAAAACAGCTATGGCAGTCACTCTGAAAGAAACACAACTACACTTTCCAAGGAATTGTTGCCTTATACAGGATCATACAGTACATCCTAAGGCAGTTGTTTCAAAAGCCACGCATGTGCAGGAACTATTTTTCCAATGATATCTATCGCTGGGCCAGCAAGATAGCTCAGCGGACTAAGCGCCTTGCTTAGGCAAGCTTTGGCAAGTGCAGGGGCCACTGTTCAATCCCCGACACCATATGCTGTGCCAGCCCAGTCCCCAGAACCTACCAGAGTTCCGGCATAGTGGTGCACGTCTATAATCCCAGCTCTGTGGAGGCTGAAATACATATTTTTTAAAAAAATTTTTAAACAGTGTCACTCCCTACTGATCTCTCAGAGTTACAAGGGAGGATGTGCTGGAAAAGGGAAGGAGGAGCATCTAGTTTGGTGCTCAGCTGGCTGTCACCTACACTACCACTGCACATCCTCACTGGCATCCTGTGGTAGGCACATCAGGTGACCCAAGGGGGTGTTTCTGTTCCAAAGACTTCATTTGTTTTTCATCACAATGACACAAGGCTTCCTGCATTTTCTGCCCCTGTGGTATTTTCTGCAAGGAGAAAACATCACTTCAGACTTTTGGGACATCTGCCCTAATGCAGCCATGTAAGCTCTGTGTTCTCTGACACCAAAGAAAGAAAAAAGTAAGAAAAAAGAAGGAAAAAAGTAACAGAACAAAATCAAAAATTCAGAAGAACAAATGCTGAGTTTCATGGGAGAACTGCTGAGCCAAGCTTGGTGCAATCCTCCAAGCACAAGGTGAAGAACTTCCTCCAAGTGGAACGAATTCTAAGAGGTATTAGAATGAATTCTCAGAAAGGTCAGGAATTGCGCTGAGATCTCCAAAAATAGTTGGATGATCACTTAGGGCTGAGAGAGATACTTAATCCAAACGATAAAGAAACCAGAACAAACCAGTATCTAGTGTTTATTTTCAATGTGTTCATTTTTGATGTTTATTTCACAACATTGGCTTGAGCACCACCCCTGGCATTGGGTCCTTAGTGATTCATTTGCTATTTGGTACTAAACTAACCTAACTTCTTCTGATCTCTAATCCCCATCTATAAAATAAGATCGAGATCATTTCTTGTAATTCCAAGATTGTATGTACTTTTTTAAATTAGAAGTTCTCATAAGTATTTTTTTAAATAGAAATGTAAGTGATAACAATTTTGTCATGCAAACTTCTGTCCAAAGTATTTCCTGATTTGAATTCTTTTACCTTCCATTAGATGTGCTGTTCACTGGTCTACACCTGAACTGTCCTTCTTAGCACTTATACTTCTACATCACCTATTTCTGTTTCCTCCCTCAAACTTTTGCCTGGCTAAAGTCTCCTTATTTGTGAGGTCTCAGTTCAAGTGGCAGCTCCTCCAGACACATTATTACTGCTGTCTATGCAAACTAGTGTTTTGTTTCTTGGTTTTCTTGCAACACTGTCTGCATATGTCTATCATTACACTTAGCACAATATATTACAATGATTTAAGTACAAGAACCACATCTCTTTTATTGTTGTAAGTGCAATGCCTAACCTAGTAAATACCAAGCCATTGAAAATATGTAAGTACATATTTGGTGACACTTGCTGAACATAGGTGGCCTTGTAGAAACCAGCACTATAAAAATGTGCTGCTAGAGAGAAAGGCAATTCTACCTATTTCATATTCTATACTAGAAGAGAAAGAATGATGGAAAATTTGGAAATTGAGTTCCCACTCCACTTTTAGAGGAAAAATTTAACATAAATTGCATGGGCAAAGCAAAAGATGAAAGTCCTTAGAAGAGCCTAGATGTGTGTGCAGCCTGGCGGCTCAGTTCCCACTGCCCACTTCTGTGCACTCACCCACCACCGATCATCTTCCCTCCTCTCCCATTCCAGCCTAGGCAGACGTGGGACCAAAGCTCCAATCTCAAGACACTCATGCTTTGTATCGACTTGGCCTTCCCCTTCACTCTCCAGTTAGCCCCATGCCTCGGTCTTCACTTCCTTTTATGTCTTTGCTCAGAGGTTATCTTCTCAGTAAGGTTGTCCTGATTAGCCTATTAAACAGCCGCTTGGTGCAGTGGCAGATGCCCAGAATTTCAGCTACGTGGGACTCTGAGGCAAAAGGATTGTAAATTGAAGCCGAGCCTGGACATCTCAGTAAGACCCTATCTCAAAACTAAAATCAAAAAAAAGAAAAGAAAAGCCTTGAGGATGTAACTCAGCATTTCCTGGTCAATCCACACAGCCACAAAAAATAAATAATTTGCAAAAGCCATCCCATTTCTCTCCCAACTCCTTTTCTCTGTTTTATTAATCACCATCTAAAATAGTATTCTACTTACTTATCTTGCTTATTATTTGTCTATTACAAGTAAAATAAAAGCTCTGAACATATTAATTTGTGTAGAGCTACTTGTTCTGTACCTAAAATAATACCTAGGACTTAAGTGCTTAATAAATGTTTAATTAATCAATTAATTACTTAATGTTAGGCAAATACAAGACTGTAATATGATCTTGTTGAAATTGCCTGCATACTTCCAAATGGTTTATTCATCTGGACAAATACTGACCTCAAAACTTGAGCATCACTCTCTTGACATCTCTAAGCGGGAGGCTACTAAGACATTGCAAGCAAGCCTAAAACCAGTAACTTGACCTCTGTCATGATCAACTTGGGCTGCTATAATAAAATATCATAGACTAGATAACTTATAAGCAATAAAAATATTTTTCCCACATTTCAAGAGTCTGGCAAGTCCAAAAACAAAGCAATGGTAAATTCAGCATCTGGCTACATCCTGATTACCAACTCAAAGATGGGACCTTCTCACTTCATCTTTCAGAGGTAAAAAGGTGAGACAGGCTCCGTTGAACCTCTGTAATAAAGGCACTAATCGCATTCCTGAAGGTTCTACCTACATAACCTAATTACCTCTCAAAGGCTTCCTCTCTTATACTATCAGCTTTGGGAGAATTTCAACACATGAATTGGGGTTAGACACAAGCATTCAAACCATATAAATCTCCCACAAACTCGTTCTTACCCCGTCTTCCATGGTCTTTTATACAAATAATGCTGACACAATGTAGGTAGTCAAAACCAGGCAGTCATTTGGGGCAGGGCTAATTCTGACTGTTTGCAGACCTATTTGATTTTTTTTTTCTTGAACATGCAACCAGATTAAGTTTCCTGGTCCCCTGAGCTCAACCTAGTTGTGTTCTTGAGTTCTGAACAAAGAAGGAAGATCAAAATGCCTGTCAGGGTTTGGGGAGATAGCTCAGCAGTCTAAGCACCTGCCTGGCAAGTGCAAGGATAGAAGATCAATCCCTGATACTGTATATCATGCCTCCAGGGCATGCTGTGCCAGCCTTGACACCAGGTATGGTGGCACCCGCCTGTAAACCCAGTGCTGGAGAGGGTCAAATGGGAGAATTACTATGAGTCAGAACTGTGTAGCAAGATCTTGTAACAAATAAGTGGATAATTTTTTTTTAATGCACATCACCCTCACAGCTAATAGGTTAAGTTACTGAGATTTAAGGCTGCTTGTTATAACAGTTATCACCTTGATTAGTACATGATTTTGTTTCCTTCTAATCTCTCCCATAACAGATTCTGTCATGGTTTGGATTATAACTGTTCCCCAAAAGCCACATGTTGAAGATTTATCACCAGCTTATGGTACTGTTGGTAGGTGGTGGAACCATTGAGAAGTGGGTCTGCTACAAGGCAGATAGATCATTAGAAGTATGTCATTGAAGGGATAGTGAAATTCTGTGGTGTCTATGTCTGTGTCTGTGTCTCTGTGTCTCTGTCTCTGTCTCTCTCTCTGTCTCTCTCTCTCTCTCGCTCACTCGCTCTCCTAGCTGCTACAACGTATAACATATACAGATTCCTTATCCATGAGCTTCCATCCATGAAACACTGACTTATCATAGGCCCAAGTGACCATGGACTGTCACCTCTTAAATCATTACCCAACCTAAACCCTTTTGTCCTCTTAAGTGTTTTATCTGAGGCATGTTGTCACAGTGATGAAAGCTGACTAACACAAACCCCTCATCCACATTCTCAGATTTATTACAATGTATCTTCAGTTTTTCATATCTTGCCCTTCTTCTTTGCCAACATTCTAGCTCAAACATCTGCCATGGCTTACTTGGACAGCTACAGTTATCTCCTATTTTCACTCTTGCAACCCTTCAGTTATTTGTCAAACAACCAGAAAGATCTTCAGGAATTTCCAATGCACTTATGATTAAATCTTCTACCCTAACATGACCTGCAACCTCACCCGTTGCCTACTTTAGTTCACTCTGACCAGATCAGGGTCCTAACATGTTTTATTTTTCCCTCTACCTGAAGTGCTATTACAGAGACTCTTAGTACAACCATTGTTGCTCATCCTTCAAGTTTTATCTTAAGCTTTGCCCTGTCAGAAGACCTGCTTAAACCAGGTAGTCATGACACTTTTCATTTTCATTCCATTTTACAGTTCATGATTATATATGTATACTTACCACTTAAAATCCAATAATCATGCAGTAAACTCTAGCATTGTAAGGAACTTGTTCACTGTGGCTACCACCACATATTGGCCATAAAAATAGTACATAGTGAGCACCTAGTAATTATTTATTCAACAGACCGATATAGATTGATCAGTAACTCATCCGGTATTTCCATTTACTCTCAATGAAAATTGTTCCTCCAAAACTATTTCTTTCAACATGTTGGGAGCACCTTTTTAAAAATTAACACGCAAGCTTATGCCCAATTTTATGTAATTCATATTTACAGTAGGTATTAATAGCTTAAGACTTTATTAGAAACCCTCCTAAACTGGGCATGGTGGGACATGCCTATAGCACCAAAACTACAGAAGGCTGAAGTAAGAGAATCATAAGTTTGAGCCCAGCCTGGGCACTTGGCAATTTAGTGAAAAACCTTGTCTCAAAAGAAGGGATAGAGATACAGCTATGGAAGGCTGTGGATTCATTGCACAATCACAGAGAGAGAGAGAGAGAGAGAGAGAGAGAGAGA
>NW_004524710.1:1481075-1515457 GCF_000260255.1 Octodon degus | reverse complement strand
TTTGTAAATAGGATCACAAGTCCGCATCTTGTACAGCAATTAACCACTAAGAAGAACATATGCAGTGTATTATTTGTTGAAAAATAAAAAATAAATAAATAAATAAATGAAAAATAAAAAATAAAAAGAAACTTCCCAGAAGTCTTTAAAAATTACAACCCTGGGATAATGCTCAGTTTGGGAAATGGAATGTAGTCAGAAGCAGTTCCTGGAAATCCAGGCATTCCAGCAAGGATCTGTCTGTCATACTTAAGTTAGTTTGTGATTTAGTTTCTCTTTTCACTACCTGGAATCCTTGGCTTTCCTTGGTTTTCCTGTTATCTCTCAGTGTTTATCTGTATTGTGCAAATATATTTACATATGTAATTTTTTTTGGTGCTGGGGAAGGAACAAGGTTTTCCACTGAGCTACATCCCCAGACATCAATTGTTTGTTTGTTTGTTTGTTTTTTATTTTGAAGCAGTCTTGCTAAGTCACTACATTGCCTGAGCTAAGCTCAAATTTGAGATCTTGTCTCAGCCTCTTAGAGTGTTCAGATTACAGGTATGCACCACTGTGCCCAAACAACACTTCATATATTTTATATGATTTAAATCATAGGATCATAAAATTTAAATTCAGTATTTACATTGCTACCCAAACTTTAAACCACTGCAAGAACTGAATAACAATGCACCCAGATGGCATAATATCCCTCAGTGCATCAAACAGTGCAACGTAGAAGTTAAGGACCCACACTGCCTGTGACCAAACACCAGCTCCACTACTTCTTAGGACATTAAATATTATATAATCGTTTTGTATCCTTGCATACAAATGGAGCTACAGACAACCTCTACTTCATAGTCACAATGAGAATTCATTGAGAGATCATATATATAAATATTTAGAATACTACTATGAAAATGTAGCTGTTTTCATTGTAATTCCTGATTTTTTTAGAATTAAGGATAAAACTACAATGAACATCTTAATGCATGGACATTTTTCCTTCCTTGTTAACTATTTGCCTAAGAAGTTCTTTTGTCCTCCATTGTTAATCCAAAAGAATAAATCATACCGCTCCCTTAACTAATCTTATTTCATTTAAACTACTGACAACTGGAAATGAAACTATGAACACCCTTCCATGGGGCCAAAGTAGCAGAAAAGCACCCATTTAGGCGGGGGCTTGAATTCCGAATTTCCACTCAAAGTAAACAGGCAGCTGAAGAGGTTGGCATGATGAAAGACAATAGACCATTACCCAACACTAATGGTGCCGTAAAAGAGATAAAGGTCTTTGAAGTAGCACCCTTACAACCTGTGACCTTTCCACTGACCTTTCCTTTCAGATTAAGGTATGCAGGGTGGAGTCTGGGCAAAGTCAGCAATTAGCGAAATAGAACTTGAACGGAACAGGTTTTTGAAGAAGATGCCTGTGGGACCCACTTCTCCTACCAACAGGCTTGCAGATTTCCAGATTTTAGGAGCCTGGAGCTCCATAGCTTACACGTTACAGATGCACTTTCTCCTACACCACAAATACAGCCCTCTCCTGTTGCTGTGAGCACAGAAAAAACCAACTGTGGAATTCGGACAAATTGCCGTTTCTCTCTGAGGAGTAAAGGAAATGGAAATGTTATTAACAGATACTTAATAACATTAAACACCAGTCACCCGCAAAGAAAATGTTACCTGTAAGAATTATTCAGTTTACTAAGGGCATTGAAAAACTAAAGGACTGATGACTTTACTAGAAGGCACCAGAAACCATTTGACCAGAGTGAATGATTTAGTAGGTAATAAAGTACAGTACTGTTGAGATTATCTGAAATAGCTCACATTTTTACAGAGTGTTAAAGTTTCAAAAACTTTCCCTCATGACAGTAATCTATGTAAGAGCGTGATGAGAGCGGGAGAGCACATGTACTTGTTCTTCTTTATTTAGGATACTTAATATTTGTATGTCAAATGGTACATTCTGAGCCATATTGGTGCCTAAAGCAAAACAAACAAAAAAAGTTACTGGTCCTGTATTTAACATTTTGATGTTTATACATCATGAAGGATTGTGTTATTTTTGCAAGTTTAATTTTATAATACTGTATTAAACTGTTACTTATTTCTATTATTGAAGAAAGGTTTTGGTGCCTCTACTCTTCCCATTAATTGTCCATTGCAGTGGCATTATCCTTTTAAGTATTATTTTAAAAATGTTATTTCCCTCACAACTCAATATTACTAGATGGTAAATTTAAATTCTGTAGATGTGTGTCTAAGTGTTACATTTTTAATATATTTTTTACCCATTTCAGCTTCAATGACAGTGGGCCAGCTCTAAGGAATTGACTGTCTTCTCTTATTCTGGTATACTAGTTCCTTGCCTCTGGTGTCCCAGTAGTTATCTCATGTGGAGTATGAGCTGTATCTTCTGCCTCTTTGTATATCTAGTCATTTTTGCTTGAATGCTAGGCAGGGTTGTGTTTGCCTTTTTGAGTTCTAGATTTTTTTTTTCAGGTACTAGGGATTGAACACCAGGCAAGCACTTACGCTGCTAAACTATCTCCCCTGCCCCAAACTTTTGTTTTCTCTTTGTACCAAGGATCAAACTCAGGTCCCTGCACTTGGCAGGTAGTTGCTTATGCTGCTGAGCTGTCTCCCTGGCTCAATTTTGTAGCCTTAAAAATAGTCTTAAAAATTATTCTAGAAATTACTTTAAAATAGTTTTATCCATTTAGGTGTTCCTTTTAATATCTGATAAGATCCGACTAGCATTTAACTTAGGGCTAATTATTTTCCATTATTACAAAGAGATCATTCTGACTGCACTACTAAATGAGGTTTGCAATCTAGAAAGTAGAAATAGGAACTATTCTGAGATCTGTGGGCTCAAGATTCTGCTCTCTCTAATTCTCTTAGAATTATATGGCTCCTTCCCCAGCCTCATCAGGAAGACCAATCTCTGAGTACTGAAGAAGCTCTTCTGCAGATCTCTAGAGCTCTTTTTCTCTGCAGCTCTACCTTTTTCAGTATTTTACCTATGAACCCCAGTTGCCTTAGTCCCTCCAGACTCTGAGCTTAATCTCCTTAACTCTTAGCTTAATCTTCTTAAATTTAGTTCTGTGGCCTGACAGTTTTCTCAAACTGAAGCAACATGTTTATTTCTCATTTCAAGTAGATCTTTGTCTCTTGTTGCCCGGTGTCTAATGTCTTAAAAATATTTTTTATGTATTTTGTTCAGTTTTGGTTGTTTGAGGTAGGAGGATAAATCCAGCCTTTATCATGATATCTTAAATGGAAACAAAAGTCTCTCCATTGCCTGTAATGTTTCAGGTTGAGGAGATCAAATCTTTTCTCATTTTTATTTCTTTGTATGTAATAGGTTTTGTTTTTGTTTTTGTTTGAAGAGGAAGTCTTCTCTATTACCAATATCCTAAAATTTCTTGAAATTTCATGATGTAGATCTTTGTTCATATACTTACCTTGTTATCAGTGGGTCCTCTGACTGTGAGGAGGAGAATTTATTTTGGGATCATCAGAGATGATCTTTTTAAGCTATCTCATTCCTTTAATTTTTCTCCATTTTTTTCTTCTGGTCTGGCAATTATTTGAATGGTAAAACTAAGTGTCATTGTCTTTCATGTTTTCCTATTTCTTTATTTATTTATTTTTTGCCCAGAAAGTTTTTTTTATCTCTTATCTTTAGCAATCTTCCTAAGATGTTTCTGAAAGTTTCCATTATTTTCTTTTTTTTTTTTTTTTAATTTTATGTAGTTGGTACAAGGTGGCACTAAACAGGTCGAGCATTTGTAGTGATCCTCCTGTTTTCAGCCTCCCTAGTGCTGGGATTACAGGGGTGCACCACCATGCCCAGTCTTGGTCGCAGGCTCAGCATGCCCAAGGGTGCCTCATATGGTGCTGGAATCAAGCCCGAGTCTCTGTGCTTGCCTAAGCAGGCGCTTAGTCCTCTGAGCTGTCTTGCCACCCCTCCTTCCTATTGATTTCTTCATTAACTTTGGCTCTTTTGAGTTTCTCTTTTCATCTCTTTTCATGTTATACACTTTTCTCCAATGAATGCTTTAGGAAGTAAAAATATCAAAGTGAACCTGGAGCATCCTGTCATTCAGATAACAAAAACGCTATCAATGATTACTAATGTCGTGTCTGAAGGGTTCAGTAACCCAACCTGCTGACCAAAACTAGAACAATGGAAGATTCAGTAACAAATAAAAGACGGGAACACAAGAGTAAATGCATGTGCTCATAAAATGCAAAATCTAACTGTACATCATTAGAGGATAATAGTGGATGCATTGTTGTTAATATTGCAAGCCAAAACCTAGGTGTTGGCACATATCTGTTATCTCAGCTTCTCAGGAGGCTGAGGCAAGACAATTGCAAATTGAAGCTAGCCTGAGCAACTTAGCAAGACATTATCTTCAAATAAATAAAAGGAAGGTGTTATTTAATTTCCATGTGTTTGTGGAGCTTTTGTAGTTTCTTTTGTCATTGATTTCCATTTTAACTGCTCTATGGTCAGATAACACACATAGGATAATTTGAGTTCCTTAGCATTTACTTAAGCATGTTCTATGGGTAAATATGTGGTTTACTTTGGAACATGTCCTGTGTACAGTTGAGGAGAGTATGTATTCTGACACTGTGGAGTGAAACACTCATTAGACAGCTACTAAGTCCATTTGTTCACAGATTTAGTTTAGTCTTAAATTTCTTTGTTGATTTTTTTGTCTAGTTGATCTATCTATTTGTGACAGTGGGGTATTAAGATCCCTCATTATAATTATGTTAGTGCTTATTTGATTTTTCAGGTCCATTAATATTTGTTTTATGTAGCTTGTTGTATCAGCATCTGGGCTTATGATATATAATGAAAACAGTCATCTGAGAAAGATTTATAGCAGTAAATTATCACATTGGGAAAACAGAACAAGCTCAAATAAACAATTTAATGTTGATCCTCAAACTTCTAAAAACTAAGAAAAAATGAAACCCAAAGCTCATATGAGGGGGGAAGTTATAAAGACAAAAGCAGAAATTAATGCAACTGAGACCAACAAAACAACACAAAGAATCAATGAATTGAAGAAGTATTTTTCTGAAAGATTAAATAAAATTGATAAACTCTTAGTCATTCTTATCAAAAAAGAAAAGAAAAATTCATGCAATTAAGAATGAATAGGGAAGATCTGGGGAGATAGCTCAGTAGAATAAGTACTTGCCTGGCAAGCGCAAGGTGCTGAGTTCAATCCCCAGTACCAAAAAAGAAAAGAATGAGTGGGGAGAAATTTAGAAGATCATTAATGCCTACTTTGAGGACCTGTACTTTATAGGATGGAAATAAAAGGAAAGAGAAACTGGAATGGGGGAAAAGAGAAAAGAAGGGAAATGGAAAAAAGAAAACAAATATATATGACAGTTAAGATAGCTATGCTACTAATTGCTATTAGTTCATTGAAAAGAATGGTTTATGCCTATATTGTGTGATCACTTTTCATGTTTTTTTTACTTTTCATGTTTATATCCTGTCATATGAATAACTACTTTGAAGACAACAATATGCAGTGCACTAACCATTGTTACTCACCTACTATTATTTTCACCTACTATTATTTATTACTCACCTAGTATTATTTTCCACTTTTATACCATTGTTTTTATTGTTTATTTTTCTTTTTTGAAAAAAGATGGAAAACACAGAAGAAATAGATACATTTCTAGACACATATGAATTGCCAAAATAGAATCAAGAAGATATAAAAATTCTAAATAATCTAATAGCAGTCTAAGAAATTGAAGATGTAATTAAAAACTTACCAACAAAGAGAAAGCCCAGGTCCTGTTGGATTCACTGATGAATTCTACAAGAAATTTAGAAAAGACCTCTGTATTTCTCAAACTCTTTGATTAAACTGAAAGGGAAGCAATACTCCCAAATTCATTCCTGGAAGCAAGTATTACCCTGGCTCCAAAACCAGAGAAAGATCCACACCCAAAAGAGAACTACAGGCCAGTCTCCTAATGAACATAGATGCAAAAATGTTATATATCATGACTAAGTAGGAGTCATCCCAGGGACACAGGGAGATAGTTCAACATATGAAAAATCAATAAATGTAACACACCATAAAAAATAAATAAATATAAAATAAAGATCTGAGGATGTAGCTTAGTAGTACAGTGCCCCTAGATTCAGGCCCCAGTAGTGAAGGGGGAAAAAGCAAACAAAGAGAAAAGAATAAGCACTTTTACTTTTCCTACCTGTTAGCAAATATCAAGTAAAGGGAAGTTTCTCCTTATGGATGCACTCCTAACTGACAGAGGACTGATAAAATTAGAATAAAATCATTTTACATCCCCCAACAACTAATGAATGAGCATCAACCATGGCTAACATCAGAGAACGGACAGCCACACATTTCTGCCTCCTAAGGAAAGAACACACCACCAGCTGCAGAATTTCCTTTTCAAAAGATTTTACCCTAAATGTGATCTAGCTTTTAGACCCAGTCTCAGTTATTTTTCTCTCATTACTGGGACAAAATACCCAACACCCAGAACTAAGGAAGGAAAGGCTTTTTAACTTAGTATGTGGAGGTTTTAGTCCATATCAACTGTGCCATTCCAAGGTAGAGTGGCACATGGCAGAGGGTAGCAGTTCATGGAGGTAGATAAACAGCAAAAGAGCAACAGCAGAAAGGAAGATGCAGCATCAGCCGCGGCAGAGAAAGGCTTTTCTCCCTTCCTTATGTTGCATTCAGGCTATCTGACTCAGGGCAGCTGTAACACTCACACCCATAATCCCAGGAGCATTTACACCCATAATCCCAGTATTGAATCATGAATTAATCACAGCTTCTAGAAGTCCTCCCCCTGACTGCATGAGGCTTTGGGAGGGGGTGACAACTAGACACAGATACCATAACAGATCCAAATTAAGAAACTGTAGAAAACAAAGGAAAATGGTAAAGCACACCACAGGGATGTACATCTTACCATATGGAAAACATACTGGAAGGAAAATAGTTTCTTCACAGAGCAAATGAAAAGGGAAAAACATGGTAAGACGTTAGAAGACACTGAAAGTAATTACAAGGAGTAGACCTAATCTACATCTTATTTTGAACAAATTATGAAACAAAATTATCCATTTAGAAGGCAACTGAAACTTTGGGGGTTGTGTTGTTTTGTTTTGTTTTGTTTTTTATGGTGCTAGGGATCAAACTCAGGTCCTTGTGCATGCAGTGAACCATATTCCCCTTTTCAAGAGCTGAAAATTTAAACATTTGTTAAATATTGAATTATAGCTAGAAAAGAGTATATATTTCAGTAGTGATCATGCTATCATGAGGGTTCTTTTAAAGAGTATCTTTGAAAAACATGCTACAGAATATATAATACCTAAAAGTAGATAATATGACTACTGATATTTACTTGGAAATAGGCAAAGTAGATAAATGTACAGATGACTTGAGATTATCTGTTAGTTGCTAATCACTGATACAAAGGAATGGTTGTATTAGGATTTTTACGTTGTTCTTTCTACATGTATGTTGGAAATTTTCTATTTGAACAGAGAAACAGAAGACTTTTAATTAAGCTGTCTTGAAGTTCTGCGGACTAGCAGGCTTCACAGCCTCCACACCAGCAGAGTGGGTCAGCGGGCCTACTATTTGTGGACGAACTCCCAAATCTCAACCGGTGAAAGTACTTTCTCTGGAGCAGTTCAGCTTCTCCAGAGAGCAGTGTCCCAATCTTCTACTTAGAAGAGAATATATTTCTGAATATTTTTTATTTTGTGAGGTGAGAGAAGGAAAGCACTCTTAGGGCCTGATATTCCAGTAGAGGCTTACACTTTCTCCTCAGTTTCATCTCAAAAACCTGTCTGCTTTCTTTGCATCTGCTGCCCATAAAATACTTTACAGAGGACATTTCAATGCCATTCTGAGGGGAAGGATCGCCTCCTTGCACAGCCTTGAGGATGAAGTCGTGGGGCTCCTTGGTATAGTTTCAGTTCAATGGGCAACCCTGGTTCACTTCTGCCCTTCCTGCTCACCTTCAAGGTTTCCTGGGGCCCCCAAGGAGACAGGATTTTGCTGTCCTCACAAGCCCTCTTTGTACACTATTTAGGGTGTTACTTGCTCTCTTCTGCTCTATCAGGTACCACTCCTTGTATTGTTTCAATCTTTAAAAACTGGATTTAAATCTCTTATCCTTTCCTATTTCTCTTCCTTTTGGGCCCCAGGAAGGAAAGGAAAAAGAAAAAAATACTGGAAGTCAATGTATTAATTTAACCAGTTAAAACTAATTTTTTTAAAAAAAAGATGCTCCATGGAACAATCTGTGTCACTTTATCTTATTTACACAGCATCACGGGCAGAAGTAATTCTGCATAATGTTGACAAAAGTCAAAAGAAAGTTTTGCTTGTGATGTGTGGCAGGAGGTCAAAGGTGCAGCAGCAAATGAAAACACGCTTCTGCTCTACAAAGAAACCAGGCAGCTCTGCAGAGCTCAGAAATTGATCAGTGATGTATACACCATCATGTTTTTAAAGCCACATTTAAATATTTGGGCTTTAACTTTCCTTCCCTTATACCAATCATCTTGGTTGTTAGGTTTGTTTGGAAAGTAATTTTTAAAAGATTACACTGATAAGCCCGAACCAGCTGGAGGCAGGCTAAGCCTGCTGGTGTGGAACGCTTAACACGTCCATTAGTACACCTCTCTCGTCACTTATTACCCCGGGGTCAAGCCTTCGGGAGGAAAATTGTTTATAAACTAGTAGTTTCATTTTTTAAATGGAAAGGAAGGACTAAGGTAGAGGGGTGAGCAGAAGATTATACAATTCAAATTTTTAGAGATCTTGTACACATCTTAAAGCAGTCCTGGGTTTGTGAGTGTTTTATAACTCAACAATTAACTGCTAATCTTCAGTTGGAACCCAATACAAAAGGTCTTGATCTCTTTCTAAACCATGGGGTATTGTTGGGAAGCCAATTTTTTTTGACATAATCCCTCAATAAAAGGACATAATAACAACTTTTACAAAGATGACACAATTTCATGAAGCTTATGTTTATCTATTTCACAATTATTCTTGCACTGTGGAAATCTGTGATGCTTTCTATGTTTTAGATATGTGGTGAAAGAAACTGAATTGACCTAAATCAGCTAACCTTCAGAAATCGCACCTTCTTAAGTAACAACTCTAGTGGACACTCATCATTTGTGGACACAGAATCCACATGTCCCTCTCTGATTTTCCTCTCACTTCACTCATATGTTTATAGTAGGAGCAGACTCCCTGCCTCTATCTTTGATTAGCACAATTCAATGTGTGCACCCCACTTCTCTGGCCATCATTATTGATTTGGACTTGGATATGAGACCTATGTGACCAGTAC
Source organism: Octodon degus (assembly GCF_000260255.1). Classification (NCBI taxonomy): domain Eukaryota; kingdom Metazoa; phylum Chordata; class Mammalia; order Rodentia; family Octodontidae; genus Octodon; species Octodon degus. The sequence continues at coordinate 1,506,052 of NW_004524710.1, read as the reverse complement.
TGAACCTCAGCCTGACTCAAGAAGACACTTGGAATGTCCAAGCACTGAAGCTCTATGATCATTTTCCTCACCACAAAGTAGCTCAACCTAAGATCTGAACTGTTGTCTTAGGAGGAACAAAAGCATGGAGAAGTGGAGGTGCACTGTGATCTGTTATCTTTAAAATTGACCTACTCGGGCCATTTTCAGAGATAAGGATTTTCCTTGCCTGTCTCAGGTAATTTGAGTTGGGTTCAGCAGCAATGGCCTGGCTGGTTCCTTGCAGCCCATGCCTCAGAAAACGCCATGCAAATTAAATTTCATTTGTTTTGCATATGTGGTGAAAGTGGAACAAAAAACATTGCTATTTAGAACAGAAGAGTTGCCCAGGACTGTGGAGTCCAAAAATGAACTTGATCTCTTAATGGCTCTGTGCATGCATGCATATGAATATATATATTCACACCCTCTCACACACAGGTTTCTCATGTATGATAATAAGCAACTTTCTTTTCACCCTCATCTCTATTTTGTGGTCATTCTACCAATCTATGTAACATACTTAGATATCTTTCCCATACCCAAGCCAAATACCTGGGACTCTGTTAGTCACTAAGCTCACCAATCAACTGACCTTGAGACAATGAGACTCCTGAATTATCTAAGTGAGCCCAAGTAATCGTAAGAGTCCAGACAGAGGCAGACGCTGATATCAGAAAACTATTCATTTTTAATGTATACAACTGATACATAGATAGATAGATAGATAGATAGATAGATAGATAGATAGATAGATATCACTGCAATTAAAATAGTAGAAATGTCCTTCAAAATAGACATCCTCTCCAAAACTTTCTTTATGTTTCATTCTGAGGGGTGGGAAGGTAGAAACACAACTTAGATTTACTTTTAAATTTTTATGCTCAGTTTATAGTATCATTAACTACAGGCACTGTGTTGTATAGCAGATTCTAGAAACAGTTCATCCTTCATAAGTGAAAGTTTGTGTAGCGAAACAACCCTCATTCTCTCATCTTCCATGCCCAGCCTCTGGTAACTACCTTCCTATTCTCTGCTCCTATGAGGACACTGAGGCTTAGACAAATAACCTATTCTGATAAATAACTTATTAGGCCTATAAAACAAGAAATGTAACTTTTGTATCTGACAAGGTCAGTCAAATCCTCTCAGGATTTATCTTAAAACCCTGTACCACAGTTTATGCCTAACCACTAAGAAGACAACAATATGCAATGCATTAATTATTGAAACTGTCCTACTAATCGGTTTTGAAACTGTCTCATTGGCATTGTTTCTCAATAAAATTATTAAAAATAAATAAATAAATAAAAATAAATAACTTATTAGAAAAATAACTTGCTTATTATCTCAAAAATTAAAAATAAAATTAATGGGCCTTAAACCCCAATCTGCTTAACTCTACTACCCTGTCTTCCAATCTACATGTATCAAATAAGTTTGAGCAGGACTATGAACTAAATTTGTTTTTTTTTTCCATAATTTTATTGAGAAACAAATAGCAATGAGACAGTTTCAAATCAAATTGGTAGGACAGTTTCAATAATTAACACATTGCATATATTCTTCCTAATGGTTATTTGCTATACAAGATGCAGACATGATATCCTATTTACAAACACTATTACAACAAATCCTTCTATTCATTAAGAGAGTGTAACTATATATCTATCCTTACCATTTTGAATACACAGATACAAAATGGACATTCATCTGTATCCCCTTTTTTGTTTAGTTCCATCATTTGAATATTATAGGTGTGTTAACTCAGCAAAATATTCTAAAAGAGTCCAGTAGTCCATAATAGTATTGAGTCTTCCACTTGACTGGCAATGTCAGAAATTGTTGACCTGACTCCCCTACAGCTCAACATAACACTATGGCTTTACTTCTTATACTTTGTTTTTATACTTTTCTGCTGGATGGTTAAGACCAAGATAAAGCAAGACCTATGCAACAAGAGTTGTAGCTTTTGGATCTGATAAGGTCAGTCCAATCCCCTCAGGACTTATCCTGATATCCTGTACCTCAGATTGTAGAACCTTTGTCAGTGTCAGCCATGTGGATAAGTCATGGCCATTGCTTGGCCAATGTGCTCTCTGTGAAAGCCTGAGAGAATGTTTTCTCTCCATGTGACTCTCCTTAGGCACACTCTACAACATCAATCACTTTCCTCTTTGGCCCCATAATCTCCTTGATCAGAAAATTTGGGACACTACTGAGTTACATGACGTTATAGTACAAGTTCTCATATGTCCTGAGTCTTAATTGACCTTGGAAGGCTAGGGCCAAAATGTTGGTTTTTCTTGCGGCTCTCCTTTTTCTCTAATTTTGGTCTGCAAACTTAGGTTGTTAACCCTCCAGAAGAGAAGCTTATTGGTATTATCATACAACCTAGGCTGTTAAGCTTAACCTCACTATGTGTCTGAATATGAAACATCTTAGGTATAACATGGAACAGGTATTTTTCATCAAGTATTGATATGTTGAACTTTAAGTCCCTATAGAATATGTTGAAAAAGACATTAAAATTGCTTAGTTCACAGGTGTCAGTATATATAGTTAGTCAGGGTGAGATTCTTTCCAATTTATTTATTTATTTTAATGTATTTGGTACAGGGTCTCACTACACAGCTCAGATTCATAGTGATCCTCCTGTTTTCAGCCTCCCCAGCACTAGGATTACTGGCATGCACCACTACACCCGGTCTTGGTGACCTGCTCAGCATGCCTAGGGATGAGGCAGGGGTGGCATGTGGTGCCAGGAATCGAAACCTGATCCCTGTACTTGCCTAAGCAGGTGCTTAGTCTACTAAGCTATCTCACTGGCTCCTAAAGCAATTTAAGCTCCATGTTGACAAAAAGCTCAGTGAATCAAATGAAGAAGCCTTCATTCTCTAAAAGCTAGATCTCATGTTAAATGTTCTAGTGTTCTGGGTGGGGATGGGGTTGGAGTGGACAGAGAGGGAGAGGGAAAAAGAACTTAGGCATAGAATCTTCATATTTACTGACTCCTGTAAGGTTTGCAGGCAACGTAAAGGAGAATGTGATTTGGTGATGAAACAGCATGTTTATTTTGTAAAATCATACTCATGAGTTTTTGTGCTTATTGTCAAAAAGCTTGCCTGAGAGGGTTGTGCTGGGTCTTTGGCATTTCTTCTTTGCTCTGCTTTTTGTGGCTATAACCTCTGCCTCAGTCCAATCTAGAAACCCAAGCAGTCTCAGATAATAGAGGAATCCCAGGAAATATGCCCAATTTGACACCTCTGTGCTTCAAAGAGAAAACATCTGAAAATAAAGAATCAGAAAAGGTAAAAGCCCAGTGGTGTGCTTTTCTAAGTCACCAGTGATAGAGCAGTAAGAAGATGTCTCTGCAAGAGCAAATTGGTCAAGCAATGGCCATGACTCATCCAGATGGCTAACACTGACAAAAGATCTACAGGGTGCTGTACATGGTTCCAGCATAAATCCTGAGGGGATTTGACTGACCTTGTCAGATACAAAAGTTATGTTTTTAGTTATATAGGTCTTGCTTTAACTTGGTCTTAACCATCCAGCAGAAAGGTATAACCACAAGGTATAAAAAGTAATGCCATATTAATATGTTGAGCTGTAAAAGGCTCAAGTGAACAACTTCTGACAATTGCCAATTCTGCCGATAACTCACTAATATTATGGATTATTGGACTATATTGGGTTATTTTGCTGAATTTAAGTACCTACAATTTTTAGACTGGTTTCAAGTATGAAAAGGTCCTTTAAAGACTTCTCCAAGTGCAGTTTCTCTAACTGCAGGGAACTCCCATCTCTGAAAAATCAAAACAGAAAAGGGAGGATATATTGGGAGCCATGAAGCCAGGAAATTGATCAAATATATGTAGGTGGGACTTGACCCAGTGCCTAAAGCCAACGAGCTACCTCACTCCTGAGATGGACATCCTGTCTGGTTAAGGTTTCCTATCAGTTGCTAAGCAACCTAGTGTCATGCATTACTAACTTCACAAAAGTACAAATAAAAGACAGTTTTGTTGTGAAAAAGGGGGAGAAAGGAAAAAAATATATATATATACATATATATGTATACACAAAGTTAGGATAGATCTGCAGCTACTTTCTTTTAGTTTACTGAGAATAAAAGTTTGTACTAATATTGTTTAGACAAGATATCATGTCTGCACCTTGTCCTCTGAATAACTACTACAAAGACAACAATATGCAATGTATTAATTATTGTAAACATCCTACTAACCTCTTTTGAAACTGTTTCATCACTATTTTATCTTTTTCTCATTAAAATAAATAAAAATTATAAAATAAACATAATACACCACATGAATAAAAATCAAAGGATAAAATTCAAAACAAAAAGAAAGAAGATGTCTCTACAGAAAATACCTGTGGCATCAGCAAGTTGATGCTAAAACAATGGTAGCTGTAAAACAGAAGCTGTTGATAATGTATTCTTACATTTACTGAGACCTTTGCACCCAGAATATGCCCTGAAGGAGCAAGGTGGATAGCTTATTTTTCTTTTGACAGCATCCAGTGCTTATCTTCAAGGTAGAACAAACTAGTAAATGAATGAATGGATGTCAAAGAGGTAAAGACCAAAAAAAAAGAAAGAAAGTAGTGTAAAACTCCAAGGAATCTTAGAGATAGATTTCTGCATGTCCAGTTTTACCATTTTAAGAAATAGAGGTCATTAGACATTTTATTATTCTTATCTATAAAAATCATCCAGGGCCCATAGAAGCCAGCTGACCTAGAGAAAGGATCCTTGCCAAGCCTCAAAAGAAAAGGGCTCTATAAGTGAAGTGAGTCACAATGACCTCTTCTAATTGTGGGAACCCAACAGTGGCAGATCGTAAAAGGAAAATGCAGTGTGTTCCCATAAACCAGGGGTAAGCCCTGGAGACAGTGCACAGCAGGCATAAGAGTCTTGGCCTCTCTCTGTCTTATCAAACATGGTGTCCAGCCTTGGGTGGGTAGCCATTGTCTAGTTGGTAAGAAAAAATGTACAGGCTTCTCAAAAGCTTTAAGTAACTCAGAAAGCCATTTCCAACCAAGAGATTAATAGAATGCAAGGAAGAAAAGAAGAGGCGAAATCTAGGAGAAAGGATACAGGGCTCCACTTAGACAGAAGACTATCAAGAGTAGGCCACACACCTCTGCTCACCATCCATCTAAGCTCCTTTTGGCCTGCTTTTTCCTAGGGAGAGGGAAGAGCTATACAACCATCCACTCTCTCATCTCTGTCTTGGAAGCTCAGAAGTTTAAGAAAGGCCTTTCAGCCAGTGTTAAAGATCCAGCCTATAGCCAAAAGGATATTATTTTTTTTAAATTCATCTTTTGAGAGATCAAATGTAGCCATAGCTAAAACATTACATTCCACCCAACTAGCTTCCCAGACTGGATGAGATGATAAGTATAAACTTATAACAACATCCATGAATGCTGCCTTGATCTCTCCTTGCCCAGGCCTGAGCCAGAAAGCTCCATGAGGGCTCCAACATCCACCAGAGATGTAGTTGCAAAGAAACACTTCCCACCTCATTTGTTTGCGCACAAGGTTGCTTCTGTTTTCCAGAAATCATTGCACCCGCTCCATGCACACTACTTTGGGCTGACCCTTTGTCACTCCTGGGCCAACACGGCCTGGGTCTCACTTTCTAAGCCACCTCAGGCTGGGGAGAGGGGCCTCACCAGGAGAAGCATCCTGGGGTCCCCACTTTCCTCTGCCCATGGGATTAGGCTCCGAAAAGAGAAGTGCCACAGGCCTGGGATGCTATAATTATCTAAGCTATTTAAGGATTATGCTCCTGGGAGACTATAATTATCCAAATATTGTTGCATTCAGGGATATTTTACTTACAAGGGAGTGCCTTCATTTTTACAGGATCTTTCAAGGGCCTAACGGGTGTGTCCTCTCTAATGTGGTTTCTTTAAAAAAAAAAAAAAAAACAGAAATAAACAATTGCATCTGGCATGCCAGTGGGTTCCTGCCGACTCCAGCCCACCAAGGACTTTCTATGTAGGCAGAAAAGAATGAGTTTCTTTTTTGTCACCTTAAGAAGTAATTATCAGTGATCCTAGGGTAAAACCTGGGGACTTTCTGGGAGACTTTTTTCCTTCTCAGTTCCACTTACCCACCTCACACACATCTCTCTAATCTGAAGTCTACCTATGTCAAGAAACTGTTAAAGAAAATTCTGGCCATTTAAGATACAATTCCTCCGGGGGTTATTTACATTGTAATACCACACACTTTGAGTGTCAACCCTTTTTTGTCACTCTCTCTAAATGCAATGCAATGCTACTCTCTGCAAAGAAAAAAAAAAGCCTCAAGTGGAAGAGTGGAAAAAAGAAGAGGGACACTATGGCATGGGAAAGGGATGCTCCAGGAGCAAAAGGAGTTCCTTGGATTGACATAGCCAAGGTTTATCCAGGTCTTACTATATGGTGAGCATTGGCGTGTGTGTGTGTGTGTGTGTGTGTGTGTGTGTGTGTGTGTGTGTGTGTGTGACTGGCAACTGAACCCAAGGCCTTCACACTCCCAACTCGTTCTCTCTCTCTTTTCTTTTTTTTTCTTTTTTCTTTTTCTTTCTTTCTTTTTTTTTTTTATATAGGGGTCTTGCTGTCTTGCTACATAGTTCAGACTCATCGTGATCCTCTTGTCTCAGACTCCCCAGTGCTGGGATTACAGGTATGTGCCACCTTGTCCAGCTTTTTTTTTTTTTCTATTTTGAGACAACGTCCACCATGTCACTAAATTGCCTCAGCCTACCAGAGTGCTGGAATTATAGGAGTCAGCCACCAAGTCTGGGTATTTCAAGCATTATATGTGCCTAACAGCATCCTTATGATGTAGGGACTATTTCCAACCCCATTTTACAGATATTGAAGCCAGTAAACAGAGCTCAATTAACTTGCTCACAGTTTATAAATAATAAGATGTGGACTGAACCCCAACAGCCTGACTCCAGTACCCCACTCTTAGCCATGGTGTCATGCTGCCTTCCAGTCTTGGGGCCCATCTCATTTACAGTGGGTAAGAAGAAGGTACGGGTTCTGCTTTTCAGGGCTGTATAGGGCACTGAGAAAGATGCATGTATCAAAACCATCATAGTGAAGATAGAATGTGATAAAACTGAGAGCAGAGCCGAAGCCTGAGAAAAACTAGATTGACTCAAGTGAGGCATTAGGAATGGCTTCAGAGGGGAGGTGGCCTTTGACACTTATACAGAAGCAGAGAAGACTAGAGGCCAGACCTCCATGCAGAGGATCATCTCACGTCTGGAGAAGCTCTGGGATGAGGACACAGCATGCAGAGGAGGCAACCAAGAGGAAGGAAGGCACAAAAGCCCACTGAAGTGCCGGTGCACACAGCAAAGAGATGGCTCACAGCAAGGTGGTGAAGGGTCATGGGAGGTGAGAGGCAATGGAGAAGGCAGCCACTGATTTTAGAGTTTGGTCACATTTGGATTTAGAAGACCATAAATTACCATTGATTTGCTTTTCTATATCCTCTGCCATCTGTCTCATATTATTTCTATTGGGGTTTTTTTCTCTTGGAGCAGTGCTGGGGACCAATACAGGGTCTCCTGTGTACCAGGCAAGTGCTCCACCACTGAGCCACTCCCCGACTTTAACCTGGTCTAGTATAAGAAACAACAATGGAGAGTCTGCTTTGGTTATTGAGAACCAACCACCCCAAAACTCAGGAGTTGAAAGCAGCAGCTCTCCTTTGTTTGCAGTTGTACCACTTGGGCAGGTCTTGGCAAGAACAGCTCCTCTGCTCCACAGCATCAGCGGGGGCAGCTCCACTGGCCTACAAGGTCTGCTGCCAAGATGGCCTCACTCACATAGCTGGCCAGATGGTCCCTGCATGCCCCGGGAGCTCAGCAGGGCCTCCTCCTCCAGCTCGCACAGCAGCACAGTGGTCCAGGGTCAGACTTCTCCTATGGGACTGGCCTCCCTAGAGGACAGGCCTGGGAACCACCAAGGCTTCTTAGGGCTCAGGCTCAGAGGTTCTTAAGCATCACATTACTGAACACTACTGGTCAAAGTAGGTCAAAGGGCCAGCACACAGTCAAGAAATGTCTACCCACAGGAAGCTAAAAAGTAGTAACCAACCACTATGTCTGTTATTGGTTGGGTTCAGGACTAGGGACAAAAAGTGTTCAAGGGGAGGTTTTAGGATTGAATATGATGCTAGAAAATGGATGGAATTAGAAGCCATCATGTTAGGGTTGGCCAGATACCTCAGCAGACTAAAGAGCCTCTTTAAGCAGACACAGGGATCTGGGTTTGATCTGAGGCAGGCCATGCCGGCCCCACCCTTGGGGCACACTGAGATAACAAATGAGACTGGGTGTGGTGGTATATGCCTGCAATCCCAGCACTTGGGTGGCTGAAAACAGAAGGATCACTGTGAGTCCTATCTGTGTAGTGACACCCTGTAGACCCTGTACTAAATACATTTTTTAAAAAACCTAGAAACCATAGTGTTAAGTGAAATCAGTCAGACTTAGATAGTTATGACATGTTTTCTCTTATATGAGAAGCCTAAAGTTCCATTAATTAAGGAATTAACTAATTAATTGGACACTAGAGTAAGCTGGGAGGTAGATTTCCAGAAACAGGGAAGGGAATTAGCAGGAGAGCATATGGAAAGGGGAGGGGTAGCGTGATTGAAATGGATTACAATATGTTACATGCATGCACCAACTTTCCAAACCAAACTCCACCATTATGTAATACTAGCATATACTAAAAACGATGCTATCCTTGCTTCACACACCCATGTGATAAAGGTTTGCATCAAATTAAAAGACAATGAACAATTGTAACTAATCCAGCTAAGATATATTAGGGGTACTGAGAACTTACATATGAACTTGATATTAGATAGGAAATTAATGCCAACAATCCTAAAAATAATAGTGGTATTGGGATCTCTCTTTTGTGAGAGACAGAGTTATGAAGCATTTCCAGGGGAAGATTGTTTTCATGATATATGCAACTCCAAAATGATTCAGAAAAAAAAATTGATGGATAGATAAAGCAAACATTGGTCCCATGTTAACCTTTTTTTTTGCTTTTTGGGTTTTGTTTTTTTTTTTTTTTTTTTTTTTTTTTTTTTTTTTTTTTTTTTTTTTTTTTTTTTTTTTTTTTTTTTTTTTTTTTTGATAAGGTAATAGCTTACTTTTGACCTCTCCATGGAAGAGGTTTCCCTAAGAGAAAATCAACCAGAAATGTACACTGGATGCAATCATGGTGAAGTGTTTAGGCTCCCTCACTGCACGTGCTGACTTAGAAAGTCCAAGTCAGGAAATACTGTCTTTCCACTTAACGCACCTGCCAGAACACACAAGGCTAACCCTGCAGAGAAACTCTCCTGATGGGAAGGAATGACTGTGTCCAGCTGTTTCAGTGTTATATTTTCTGACTTGAACTTTTCTTCATCAGCTTCTGCCACTGAAGGAGACCAGAACTCACAAGAGTCTATATGACAAGGGAAAGCCAGGCAGAACTGAGAGACATAATCGGGAGGTACAGGACAAGTCTTGATGCCTCTGGAGCCCCAGTCAAAGCTTCCCAGGTTTCTAATATACCTCTAGGGTAGAAACCACTGCTCTGCACTCTGGTGTCCTGAAAAATCTTACCAAGAAAAGAAATGGCAAAATGAATGAATGGTGGAATGAACAAGACATGTGGCTCCAAATATTATGCCTATGCTGATGATACTGCGACACGTAAGCGACAAGACTTCCTTGGATATGATCTCTTGGCCTTTGTGAATGTTCTTGTGCCACTTAGCTGCAACTCCAAGAACAACTTGGGTTTCTAACAAGTAATTATTGAGTGACTGACTGGTGGAATCTTGTCCTTTTTAGGCCTGGCATCTCCTAAGCTCTATCGCTATGTATCTAATCTTCAGCTAGACTATCTACACATACTTCAGACTGTGTGTACTGGCCTGCGTGCACATCTAGCGAAAATGTATGACTCTTACCTCATTATCTTTTGTGTAAAAGTTGAGGTTTTAACACTAGTCTCTCAGTCCTGAAGCACCTACTTTGTCTCCATGTTTGTGCAGATGGTAAGGATGAACCTTTGCCAAAGCCCTGTCCCACAACACCCTTCAGATTTGAGAAGATTCAAACGTGTGACATACATTTCTTCCAGGTGACAGGCCCAGCAAATTGTCACTTATTTTGAAGAGGATGTTTTGGCTTGTTCTAGACCACTGAGCACTTAAAATTTTATAAATAGAGTAGATCTGTGTCTCCTACAGTTTTGTCCACTGGAGCCCACAAATATTATTAACACCCTAATATACTTGTCACTTCATGGTAATCTGTTCTCATACAGTGTTGTAATCTATATAAATCAGTGTTATTTTTTTACTATTTATTTATTTATTTATTCATAATTCTACTGATAAACAGCAATGAGACAGTTTCAAATCAAATCGCTAGGACAGTTTCAATAACTAACATACTGCATACATTCTTCTTAGTGGTTAATTGCTGTACAAGATGCTGACTTGAGATCCTATTTACAAACACCATTAGAACAAATCATTCTACTCATTAACAGAATGTAACTATATATCTATCCTAACCACTTTGAATACACAGAAACGAAATGGACATTCATCTGTATCCCCTTTTTTTGTTAAGTTCTGTTATTTGAATATTATAGGTGTGTAAACTCAGCAAAATATTCTACAAGAGTCCAGTAGCCCATAATAGCATTGGGTCTTCTGTTTAACTGGCAAAGTCAGAAATTGTTGACCTGAGTCCCCCACAGCTCAACATAAGAGCATGGCTTTACTTCCTATAAGAAATCAGCATTATATTTTGAATGTTCAAGTGCCCAGGTCTCTTTGAACTATATTTTTTTAAATCATATAGATAGATAGATAGATAGATAGATAGATAGATAGATAGATACTGATTGATACAAAGTCTCGCTATGCAGCTTGGACTCATAGTGTCCCTTATATTTCAGCCTCCCCAGTAGTGCCGGAATTACAGGGATGCAGCCCCACACCTAGTTTTGGTGGCCAACACCACCAAGGGGCCAGCATGGCATGCAATACCAAGGATCAAAACCAAGTCCTGGCACTTGCCAGGCAGGTGCTTAGACTGCCGAGCTATCTTGCCAGCCCTTTTTATTTTTTAAAGAATACAAAATAGTAATAGAAAAAAAAATAGCATTAGATATGATACATAATTTCATTTAACAAAGTAATAAGAAAAAGTAGCAAGAATTCAAGGATGGTTGCTGTATTGCATGATGTCTTCAGATTGTCTCTGAACTATACTATATCAGAGGATCAGAATTAATATGGTATTTACTGTACTTACCTCCTGTTCTTTTTATGGAAATTTTTCAGCTAAATAATGGAGAAGCAATAAAGTACCATTTTAAAGTCCTTAATAAATAAATGGATGAAGGCAACAATTTTCAATGGACACTAACAACAAAAAAAGGATAAAGTAGATTTTATAATGCATTTAAGAGGCAGAAAAAGACACATCTATTGTTTAATCTTAGCTCCACTGAAAAGAAACCAGTACACATTATGTCCCCCAGCTATCACAAATATAGCAATAGGAAATATGTCCTCTTCCTAGCAGTTCAGACTAATTTTTTTTTTCCGGTACCGGGCATTGAACTCAGGACCCTGTGCTTGCCAAGCAAGCACTTATTCTACTGAGCTATCTCCCCGGCCTCTTGGCCTAACTAAAATGAACATATATCTGATGAATTCTAGACCTAATGACCAGTTCATATTAAAATAAAAGGAATAAAATAACACAGTAAAGCATATCAAAAGACAACAATCTTCTGGATGTAGAATGTGAGAAATTCTATAGAACAGTGATCCAGTTCCTCCCCCAAATAGACAGTACGGGCTAGAGGTCAGTGAGATACAATAGGGTGGATCAGTTTGCGTGGAGGAGATATAATAACTAAACATAGCATACTGAGTTTGAATCTTAAACAAGCCAGCTGCAAAAGGCATTTTTTGAAACAAATACAAACATTTTAAAAGAGCATGTATCACATGATATTTAGGAAACATTGCTATTTATGATCAGGTGTGATGATGACATAGTGGTAAAGTCAAAGACAATATTCTGTCAAATGATCTGAAATTTATTTTAAAACATTCAAGCCAAGAGCCAATGAGATAGCTCAGCGGACTAAGCACCTGCTTAGGCAAGCTCAGGGACCAGGATTCAATCCCCGGCATCACATGCCACACCATCCACCAAGTCGGGGCATGGTGGCATATGCCTGTAATCCCAGCGCTGAGGAGGCTGAACACAGAAGGATCACTACAAGTCCGAGCTATGTAATGTATATTGCTTTTCATTCATTTCCCACATTTTCCTATGTTCTGCTTCTTCCCTGAATGAAATATAAGCTAATATGGTCAAATGTAACACCATGTGGCAAAACATGTCATAAAGTATACTGCAGATTGTAATATAAAGCACCAGAGAACACTGAGAAAGGAATTAGGGTTTGTTTGTTTTCTATCGGACACTAGTGATAGTTTAATCAATGTGTATCTGGTACTTTTGCTAGTGGAGCTCACACCAAAAGCACAAAGTCCCATTGCAATATCCACGAACCAGACATGAACTCGGGTGCCTCTCAAGCTTTGAATGATGGCAAACGGGTAGATCTTCCTGCCTGTCCTTTCAGATTTCTTAAGAAAGCTACTGGTTCTGAAACAATTTAGTTCAGTATGGCAGGCCTGCCCTGAAGATGGTTTCACGCATGTGTCTTACAAATGAACACATGATATAGAAACCAAAATTCTCAGAAATAGAGAATATCTTTGGATATCATTCCATCTCGAAATATCTGAATTTCCTCCAAATGATAATGTGAAACTTTCCTATGATATGATCTATTAAAAACCAAGGCCTTCAGGGTCAAACTGATGCACAAACATTTAAAAACACCACTAACACAACATCTCCCTACATAGCTATATAATTAATCTAAGATTTGTGGTCCACAGTGTGTCCACAGATTGCAGACCTGCCTGGGTTAAACCACAGTACTGAAAAGACCTTTTAAAGATCCAAACAAAAGCAAAATGAAGAAAACTACAGATCCTAATCACCAGCTTTACATAAATACACTTCTAGGTGTACACCCCCTTATCAAGTCTACTTTAAGATATTTCCCCACCAGTAGGTAAGTGGGTAGTTAGGGTGTTATGCTAGGTCACATGCTAGCTCAGACTTTCTCAGTGTCTGGTAGTTTTAAAAAAGAAACTCCAACTGGTTCATGATGAAACAAGAAAAAGATCAATACAAAAGACGAAGTAGAGACTGATTTCCTTTCATAACTAAAAACTTTCAAGGGTAGCCGGGTTTCAGGCCCAGATGAGTCAAGGGACACAAACACGACATCAGAGTGGTTCCTCTGAGTGGCTCTATTCTCAGGCATGCTCTGTCCCAGGTCCTAGCACTCCAAGGATGAGTTACTGTCTGCAACCACACAAGAGGAAGTGTTACATCAAAATGCTGAGGTTCAGTCTGATGAAATAGATACATAACCTATTTTTGCCCCTCCACTAAGAGAATTCATTTTGGGACATGGCCACATGACCACTTTGGCCAACTGTGAAGACTTGTGGACATTCGTTCCTCTGGTTGGCCAGCCTGAGTCCCATGTCCATCCCTGGACTGGAAAGCAGACCTCCGCCAAAATCTTATGACAGTGTAGGAGTGATGGTAGCCAAAAGGCAAGCAGAGTGCTGTCAGGAAAAACAGGGGAGATAAATGCAGGGCAGCTCATTTACATTATGCCAGACATATTACTTCATGGTTTGTTGTGCAGAAAAAAGCTGTTGCTAACACCAAGTTATTTTGTTCATTCATCATCTAAGATCATTCCATAGCAATGTATATGTTAGGCACAATAATAGTACTTTTCAGAAAGTACCCCTGAAAGAAAACTGTACATCATGATAACCTCCTAAGGTACTATAACTTTTTTAATTCCCTGGGACTTACCAACGTATAAACCCAGCCTTCCCACCTTCTCCTTCCACAATAAGTACAAAACGAAGCTTACTACAGGGAAGAATAAAGAAAAAAGCACAGATCTAAGAAGTTGTCAGGAGCCTCAAAGTGCTGAATTTGAAGAGCCACATGCAGTCTCTTATCCCAGCAGAGGTCCTGTCAGGAACTGCTCTGCAAGTTGACTTCAGAGTCTAGTTTCAGCCCATGCTGGAGGTCAAGGACCCGAACCATTTTATTGGCTGTGAAAGTCCCAGAACTGAGCACAATCCTGGTTCATATTAGGAACTCAATAAATAAATAAAAGCTACCTGATCTCTTGAGTTTGGTTTTTAATTTTGATGAGCTACTCAAAAAAAAAAAAAAAGAAAGAAAGAAAGAAAAGACTTAGAAAGAATGACATGATCAAAAAACTAAATAATAGCAATTGCTGGTGAGGATGTAAAGAAACATAAAGAGTTTCTTTCACACTTTTAGTGAGAAGATAAATGAATACAGCCACTATGTAAATCAGTATGGCTATCCTCAAAAAATAAAAACACAAATCCCATTTGTCCTAGCTGTCCTTGTTCTAAGTATCTTCCCAAAAGAGATAAAGTCATCAACTACAGAGATATTTGCCTACCCATCTTAATACCACCACAATTTATAATAGCCAGATTTGGAAATGGTATATATGTTCACCAACAGATGAATGGCTACAGCAAAGGTGGTATTTATGCACAGTGGAGTACTGTTCTTCCATAAAGAAGGACAAACTTGAGGCACACCCAGGCAAGTGGATACACTTGAGAACACAATGTTAACTGAATTAAGTCAGACACATATGCTTAGTTATCACATGGTTTCCCTCGTAGGAATTAGGGAGAAGTTCAAATAACTCCCCAAATTGTCTATCTAGTTTCAAAAATATTTTAAAATAAAAGTTAAGAAGAGCTGAGCTCCGACCTCAGCCAAGCTTGCTGCCAATATGCTATCTGTAGCAGGTGCAGATCACATTATCACCATGGATCTACATACTAAATTCAGGGGGTTTTTTATATCCCAGAGCACAATTTGTATACAGAGCCAGCTGTCCTGAATATCTCTGAGTAGCCAACAAAAAAATAATTCTCAGCTTTTGGGGGCCTGCTGGTTAGTTCAGTTGTTTAAGTGCCTGCACATGCAAATGCAGTCAGGCACAGGATACCATGGTTCAATGCCCACCTCCACTTGCATTACCACCCTTAAGGCAGCCTGAGCCAGCCAAAAAAAAAAATCACTGTGAATATCTCTGAGTGAGAAATTGTACAGTTGTCTTGCCTGATGCTGGTGGAGCCAAGAGTTACCTCCATCAAAAACGGGTTGAATGTGGACTTTGATTCACAAAGAGCAAAAGAAAGCCAGTGAAGTGGACTGTCTGGTGCTGGTGGGAGAAGTGAAGGATAGGGTGGCTATCCTTGGGGTTGACACTGTGGCACAATCTGCCACGCAGCTGACAAACTTCTCTCAGCTGGTGCTACCAGAGTGTATGCTATCTTGACTCAGGGGATCTTTTCTGGCTCAGCCACTTTTTGCATCAACAAGCCATGCTTTGAAGCAGAAGTAGTCACCAAACGTCAGGAGGACAAGACGAAGTGCTGCTCCATGGTACAGGTGACTGGCATCTCCTTGATTCTAGCAGGAGCCATCAGAACTCATGATAGGGAATCTATTTCCTGCCTGTTCAGTCATGCCCCTTTATAACAGTAACTTCTGAAGCTTTTAAAACATAAAATCAACCCATCCCATCTTCTGTTGGTACTTGGTGACAAATCTGGAAGGCCCAGCTTGCTCCAGGGTAGCTTTGCACATCCCATATCAGATATATTAGCGTTTACCCTAAATTGGAAAATGCCATACTGAGACTCACTGCTGGGGGCTCTTGCCTGCATTGCCTCATTCTGCCTTGATGATTCTGTGAGCCCTGCAACTTTTTTTCTCTTTTTCCAACTTTGCATTCATGTGTGTGGTGGTCTGAACAATGACTCTCAGAACGTTGAATTCATATTGTTTTCTTTGGTGAAGTTCTGTGACATTTCTACTTTTTTCTTCTATTATTCCGTATTCCCTTTAAAAAATAAAAAGTAAAAAAGACAAGTTTCAAAAAAATAAATAAATAGAATAAAATAAAAGTTAAACTGTTTCAATTATACTGCTAGTTTCTTTTTGTTTTTCATTGAAAATAAAGTTTGTCCTTTTACTTTGTTTCTTCTTTTTAAAAGCAACTCTTTTGGTGTCCAAAACTCCTGCTATGAGTAGCATTTTGGTCATTCTTTCAAGATGATGATATACAGTACTATGTATTAACCTTGGTTATTCTCTAATTATTGTTATGAAAAGGAGTTTTATTTCATAGAAATAAAGTTTTTATATTTTCTTTATTGATATCTACTTATACTACATTAAAATGAAAAGTATTTTTAACAAGAAAAAAAACCTAATTTGAAGTGGCTTTTGTCTATTTCAAACATAGTAAAGAGGAAAGAGTTTCGGCAGTTTACTAAGGGTGATTCACATTTGTGACCACGTACGTTCTCATTTGAAATGATGAGCCCTTCCAAGTCCTCATTTGGAGACAGGGCATTAATACTATCGTGATATAAAAACAGAAGCTCCTAAAAGTTAGTGCTAAGCTGAGATAGCTAGCAAATTATACCACTAAGATTAATATTTTTACTTCTGACCTCTAATACACTTGTCTAATCAACACATTTTTGTACCCTACTTGGTGTGTAACAAATCTAAAATCTGGGTCCATATGTAAAGAGTTGAACAAGATTCCATGATTTTCAAACATTTCACAGCAACAGAACCAATTTTTGAACATAATATTAACCAAAACCTGAATTTAGATAGATGACAGACAGACAGACAGAGAGACAGATAAATGATAGATGGGGGGGAGAGACAGACAGACAGAGAGAGAGAGAGAGAGATGAGAGAGAGACAGAGACAGAGGGACAGTCAGGCAGACAGACCCACAGACAGACAGACAGACAGACAGACAGACAGACAGACAGACAGACAGAGACAGAGACAGAGACAGAGACAGAGACAGAGACAGACAGATCTGAGTTTTGCCTGGGTGAAGAAGGAGGGAGTCCATTCTTAGGGTCCTACAACAGTTTTGTGAAGTCCTAAAACTACTAAGTAAAATTTTCTGGCCCTTTAGTTTCCTTCCGGTTCTTGCTGGACAAGGACAGGAAGAAAGAACTGGCTGCAAGGGAGGATATGCGTGGCCATCATCAGCCATCACTGGTGACCTTCTCCATTGGATTTTGGATAATGCTGCATAGATTCAAAGGCTCCATAAGCCAAAGGGTGGAGCCCTGCAATGGTTAATTTTGGAGTTTGGTTTTGAGGGATTCTTGTTTGGGTCAGTTTTTAGTGCCTCATGTGAAGGGGTTGAGAAATCCTATGTTAAACTTCTCAGCCTAATATTAAAACCCTTCGTAACATTGCTAACTTCTCCAAACCTGATTTCTCAATACTCTTCAGATCACCAGCAGAGTAGGCCACCCTCTGGCACTTTCAAATGACCTACATGATGACAGCGATGGGTGGTCCTCTCTGCATGTGTCTAAAAGTCCTGGTGATATTTTTTGGAGCAAGAGGCTCTTGCATTAAGGTTTGAGGGTCTAAAGTGGACTTTTCACTTAAATACTCAACTAGAAGAATGGTTGAGAACGCCCTGAGTACTGTGCAGAAACATGAAATATTAGAAAAATGGAAAGAGTGTTAATGGAAGCAAAATGGTCTAAAGCACACAACACTATCCAGTAAGCAATGGATGCTGAAGTATTTGTCATGACAGCCATAAAAAGCAAATGCAATGCAAACAGACCAGCCTCAAAACTGGGTGCCTACCCTCCAACCTGTTTCCAGTAGCCAGTATTCAAAGTCAATTTCAAGCGCATAACTTCCTTCAATAAACCAAAAATACTAAGACCCCAGTTTCCTGGCACTCAGCCAAACCCCATCCCTTCTTACCTATTCAAAACTTCAAAATCCTTACAAGTTTTAAAATAGACTAAATATGTCTCTGTAATTTTTTGTATGGTTTAATTATGTGTCCATTCAATTTAAATGTCATTCAACACACATATACTGAGGGTCCTTGCAGTGCTAGACATAGTGTTAGACCCTGAAGATTCAGAGATCAGGAAATTGTGGCATCTTCCCAAGACAGGGCCAGGTTTCCTGGGACAGAATGACATATAGACAACGACATTTGTAAGGAAGTCCATGCAGAAAGTTCCATAGGAGCTCAACAGAAGAGGCCCTTAACTTTGCCAGGAGACACTCTCGAAAGGGAAAGATTTCTAAAAAGGAAGGTTAAACAGGAATTTCAGATGGCCTTCAGAAGAATATCTCAGGCTCAAGGAATCACATGTGCAAAGGCATCTAGGCTTTGAAAACACAGCCTTTCTGAACAATTAAGGAAAAACCATGAGGGTTGAAGGCAGAGCAGATTCAAGAGGGCCTCATGCCTTTTTGAGATTTTAAATGGGCAACAGATAAATCTGGAAGTGTGTTGATCTGATTTGTTTGCTTTGCCTGTTTGTTTTGTTTCTACATATGCAGAATGGATGAGACTACAGCTAGTATGGCTAGTTTTAGTAGGTTGAGCCATTCAGTCAACAAGACTCAGGGACACCCACATTTCCTTTCCTTCCTGAGCTCATATGACAGCCTCACTTCTTACCACTTCACAAATGAGATGAGAAGTAACATCTCTCACTTCAAGGTTGAGACATTTAAAGAGCTGGCAGCCCCTCTATACTTCTTTTCCTGTGCTGTAGTGACCTAGAAAGGTCCCTGTTGATGAGATACTGATAAAACAATAAAAATTAAAACAATGGAGAAATCCTAAAGCCTAAAGCTTTTCTTTAGAAATTCTGAAGAAAGCTCTCCCACACCTCTCAGCTTACCTCTGCAAACAACACCAGCATTTGCATGAATAAAAAATAAACTTTTAAGCTAAGGGTGTAGCTCAGTGGTAGAGCACTTGCTGAGTATGGGCAAAGTCTTGGGTCCATTGCTAGCACTACAAAAATACATTCATACATACATACATACAAACATATACACACAAACCTTTGTTTGTTAATCTTTTTTGTTTCATTTTGTGTATTTGGTACAGGGTCTCACTATGCAGTTCATACTCATAGTGATCCTCCTGGTTCAGCCTTGCCAGCGCTGGGATTACAAGCATGCACCACCACGCCTGGACTCTGGCTCTGGCTCAGGACACTTGGGGGGCAGGGCCAGCTTGGCATTTGGGACCAGGGATCAAACCCTGGTCCCTGCACTTGCCAAAGCAGGCACTTAGTCCACTAAGCTATGTCACTGGCCTGCTAATGTAAAGTACTTTAAGTAAAACACTTAATGCCTATTACCAAAGAAAGACTTTGGCTACTGAAGGGTTGGGGCTGAGAAACACTGATGAATCAGAGGGGAAGCCTGGCCAGTACACAGCTGGGAGTGAGACTGGATGGATAGACTGTCACAAAGGGAGTCATCTGGAAGGTTTCATGGAATAGGTAGCCGCGGTTAGAGTCCTGAAGATTGTCAAATTGAATTTGAAGAGGTCATGGAAGTCATTAGGCAAGTGGTTGAAAGGAGCATCGCAAATAGGCCCGCTTTAACGGGGAAGTGCTTGACTTCTCATGGAGCAGGAATCTATAAAAGGATGGTGATAGCTCAAGTTCCATCTGATTGTTTTTCCAAGTGAGGAAGATCGAGCCTGGTTTGTTTTTTTAACAAACCATATTTTTAGTGGAGTCCATTATGAATCTTACATTTTTCAAGCTGTCTCAAAGCTTATTTTATGTTGACATATTTCAAAGCTTGCAAAATTCTTACTCAAGCCGAGAAGGGAGTTCAAAATGAAAGGAGTGCAGAGACAAGAGCATTACTTCATAGCCCCCCCCCCTTCTAAAGAAGAGAGACCTCAAGAGAGAAAGGCTCTTGAGTGGAATCCCTCATGTTATCATCCTGCTATTTTGAAACACTCCTGTTTATAGTAGGCCCTGCTCAGTGAGAATTCATTGCAAACCAAGTGGCCACCTTCTACTCAGTGCTCTCTTCAGAGCCCTATTTAGAATAAGGTACCCATTCTACCTGCTACTGGACAGATCCAGAACTGCAGCACAGATGGAGCCTTGAGGACTGTCACCTCATGTATATCAGGGCAAAACAGACACCCTCAGACTTAGCTGTCTCGTTCATTTGAACTTCCAATACCTGCTCCTAGTTCACTTGTTCAACCATTTATTCAATCAATGTTCGAAGAGAAACTGCCACATGTAGATGATACCACACACTGATTTCGGAGGGAGGCCTCACAACGGGTTGTTTTTGTTGGTGTTCTTGCTGTGACTGTTGTTGTACCCAAGATGGAACCAGGAGCTTGCATATGCTAGGCAAGTTCTGAGTTCCACTCCCAGCCTCAACTACTTATTTCTTGTCAAATTGCAAACTAACATGATAGCCATGGTTGAACACATCTGCCTCACCTTCCACGGTGTCAGTGCCAGTGATGGGACTTCTCAAAATCTGGTCACTCCTCCGAAAGCCTAATAGCTCACTGGTCTATTCATCTAGTGTTTGGTCACCTTGGCTTTTCACACAAAAGAAATGGGAGCAAAAGTTCATTCGTTCCCCCCGTGCCAGCACACTGCTTGCACTTTGTCTTAACCATCAACCTAGTGATTTCACAAAATTCAGAACCAGATTTGGTGGCCTGAATAACCCCAAAATGAGCTCTCATGAAGGATGAAAATAATTCTCCTAAAACTTCATGACTGGCAGGCTGAGTTTTGTCATCTGAAATAGCCAGAGCAGTGATTCCTTTCTCTGCCTCCATTTAGCTTCCAAATCCACTTGGGTGTGATACTAACTGGTAGAGATTGAGGTTGAAGCCCGTAGTAGAAACATGCTCTTCTTCAAAGGCATTAAAGAATAAAAACTAAAAATAAAATGGCTTCAGCTCAGAAAATCACTAGCTTATCATAAGAAAGAGTATTGATTTATTTTTAACTATTTGCATTTTCATGAGTTCCATAAACCTATACATAATTTTTACCATGACAATAAAATACACTAACTTTGCAGAAGACCTACCATAGACAACCAAAGCTGACGAATGGAATAATGAGTAATTAAGGGTGCCCTCCTGGAGGGCTCTATCCCTGGGTTTTTCTAGTACATTTTATGGTTTGTTTTATGTAGGATCTGACTTATTTGCAGGCACTGTTTTCGAAAGCGAAAAACATTTATTTGGGTTTGCTTGCCAAAAAATTGCCTTGCAAAGTACACTGTTGTTCTTGGGGATTTAATTGCACTGGCATCATCATGGCTTAAAGCATCTGAGTATTAAGCAAACTTGACCTGTGGCACTGGGGCACTTGCTCCTCTCCAGCTGAACCTCAGGTCGGTAGGCCACACTGCAACTTCCGTAAACAAAAGCCAACATCCCTCTGAAACATAACTCTGAAGCTGTCCTCACACACCAAAATTTAAAGATCTACTGTTTGTTGTGGGTAAAACTTTTGCAACCTCCCCCCGAACAAAATCCCAGCATTCTTATTTTCTACTCCCTGAGTAAAGTGCTTTCCCTGGAATTAGCCCCTGGAAGTGAGTGCTGATGTATGGAACTGAGTCTTCCTAATGTTTTCTGGGGCTGTGTTTAAAAAGATACAAGATCGCTAAGATTTGAAGAATCAGCCAAGAATTTATGTGCAACACTACAGTATTACAGTTGGAAGAAAAACAAGATGCTCAAAACTAGGAGATGGTTGAGGAGATCGCATTCTAACTCCCTATGATGAAATATAAAGTACTCTTTAAAATAAGAGGTGGTGGCACGTGCCCTTAATCCTGGCACTTGGGAGGCTGAAAACAGAAGGATCACTACGAGTCCAACCTACATAGTGAGACCCTGTAGACCCCATACTAAATACATCATAAAATAAAATTAGGCCAAAAGAATTTAAGTACAATGGGAAAATGAGCAGTATTTACATAATCAAATTCACATTATAAAATTTAAATATTTTTTAATGAGCAGAATATATTTATTGAGAGAAAGAAAGCTCCTGTCCCGAGAGAGGGACAGGAGGGGGGAGCCGAGTGGGTAGTTCCCCCTCTTAAATAATATTTTTGAAATATCAGTACACAAAGTTCATATGTATAGGATGGTCTCTATTATGTGCAGAACTAGAAAATAAAATGCTCCCTAAAAGTTACAGGCTAAAATGTGCATCACCGTGATGAGGTGGTGGTAAGAGTGAACATGGATGTTGGGAATATTTATTCTGTTCTTTTTTTTTTTTAATTTTGTAAGTTCTCCACAGTTGACATGCATTCATTTCATACTTTGTTGTTGTTAATGATGTTTGAATATTAAAGCAAAGGAATAAAACAGAATCTGTCATCCTGGAAGTCTGCCTAGTTGTCACCATGACACCTCAATGTCTAGTTTGCTTTAAGAGTGTGATCCTCAGATTATCCAGTGACTTTAGGCACTAGAGAAAACATGAAATTTGGGAGAATTAGAAACATGAAGGATTTTAACTTGTGATGGCTGTTTGGGGTTTTTGTTTTGTTGGGGGATTTGGTGGGGGGGTTGGTTTGGTTTGACATGGCTTTAACATGAAGTTTTATGTTGCTAGGCTGGCCTCAAATTCCTGAGTTCAAGCAGTCCTTTTGCCTCAGCCTTCAGATCTTTGAGACCACAGGCATGAAGCTCTGCACTGCCACTATTGTTCTACATATAGTACTTGGCAGAGCTGAGGGTATAGCTCAGTAGTACTGTGCATACTTAGCCTGCATGAACCCCGAGGTTCAACCCTCAATTGAAAAGGTAGTAATAGCAATGCAATAAATAAAGTACTACATATGGGGAGGGAGGAAAGAACAATCTAAACAGGAAACTGTCACAAAGAGCAAGCTGTGAAGATGCCTCAGTAGTCTAGTGTGGTATCAAGCCAATGGTGGCAGGTTTTAAGTCACCGCTACCATCTACATGTCCAAGAAAAATATCCTCAAAGTACACACGCTTCACTCATGCACCCCAGTGGTAATGCCTTTTTTAAGGGTATCTGATTCCTGGGTTTCCAAACCTGGACCCTCTTACTTAATGCTTAAAGCAATCAAATAAAGCTTGACAAACTCCCATACTATAAATAACCTTTCCTGCCCTTTCCCTATTAAGATAGGCAAATAGACACTGGCTAGCAGAGAACATGAGCTTTGCCAGGCCTCTGTGAGCAGTCAGAAAGCCCACAGCAATGAGAATTAGGCAACTAAGTCCCGAGCCTTTTTCCATATTCTCCAAGATAGGTGAGAATTTCCTACGGGCAATAAGAATAAATGAGTTGAAGTAGATAATGACTTAAAAAAGAAATACTCTGTTCTTAAATCTGCTGTACCTCTAAATCATTAGATTTTTTTTTTTAAGGAATAAAGAAAGAAAGTAAAACATGGAAAAGAGGCCCCTTGTGGTTACAAAAATCACATAGCTATGTTATGAGGACCAATAAAACTATTAGCTATTGGCCCAAAGCCAAGAATCCATTAATGACAGACTGGTATCTATCCAGGAATGTAAAATGTTTTACTAAATAAACAGTAGAGCAGGAAACATTCAACTTCTGTCATTATGTAAAACTCAACTGTGATTCTATCCTGAAGTGGAACAGCGAGCAGGCCAGATCAAAAGGACAAAAAGAAGTCGAAGGCTCAGCAGCAGGTCCCTGGTGCCAGGAGGAACCAAAATTAAAAGAGTCCACGGCATAGCCTACAAAGCCTGGTAAGAAAGCACAGTACTACTGTGAGTGAGCCCAATCGTGGCATTTGAAAACCAAATGAAAGGAGACACTTGTTTAGAAGGAAGTGGAGTTAGCCACCTGGGATAATAGTAGGTAATTAAACTATAATGACTGATTTTTACAGCTTTTCAAGGCCATACAAACAAAAGATTAAGGCTAATTGAAATATGAGATTAAAATAACGATTACTATTTGTTACTTGAGGCTAACTACAGCTTTCTCACACATACATAACATACATATTTCCTTGGTGCAATGAAATCGCTTGGAAAAATCATCAATCCATATGCTACACATTCCCTGAAAGCCTAAAGTAATAAGAAAGCAGTATAGCTCTTCACTACTCTTAAAACATTTAGGACTTTGTGTGTGTCCAATAACAGGACCTCTTACATGAACTTTGTGTTCATGTACACTACAGGGAGTGGTTTTCAATCTGATTATGCTTAAATCAGTATTGGCTTTTACCAGGACTGAAAACTTTATCTAACTGAAGAATCAGTTAGGGAGGTTTAGGAAAGATATACAAATTTCAGTGTCATTTAAGTATTTTCAAATGAACAAGGCAGTCTCCAAACAAGTTATTTGGACTAAAACAATCACATTTAACTAAAGAATCCACAACTTGATATTTTCCCCTACAATCTCTGCCTGACTCCTGACATGAATCTATTGTATAACATCTATATTCTCTGGAAGGCTTTCATCCTAGAGGATCCAAAACAAAGTAAACAAAAAAATTTGATGAGACCTGTATTATACTTTGAAAAACACTAAAAGCCCATGATGTACTGCTCCAAGCTCCTCTATTTGTAAGGCTAGACCATTTTTAGGGCATAATTTTTCACTGTCAGATAAAAACTCAGTTACATATTGTATGACTTAGGGAAAATAATGGAGCTAGGGACAGCCTTCAACTTTAAGATGTGAAAAGAATCAGAAAGCAATCGAAGCACATTGGCCAAGCAATGGCCGTGACTCATCCACATGGCTGACACTGACAAAGGTTCTACAATCTGAGGTACAGGATTTCAGGATAAATCCTGAG
>NW_004524710.1:1449913-1479931 GCF_000260255.1 Octodon degus | reverse complement strand
AGGATCACAAGTCCGCATCTTGTACAGCAATTAACAACTAAGAAGAATATATGCAGTGTATTATTTGTTGAAACTGTACTTCCAATTTGATTTGAAACTGTCTCATTGCTATCTGTTTATCAATAAAACTTTGAAAAAAAAAGACCTTGATCTTCCCAATATCATCACCACCTGTAGAAATGTAGACCTAGAGCGAGTGTGCAGGATGCCACCAGCAAAGGTCGCCATAGTGACACCACATGCCCAAACCTTCCTAATGCTGTCCTTATCTGCAGTAAAAAGTTCAGTCTTCTTTCTTTTTTTTTTTTTTTTCAAGTTAAAAAGAAATGAGGCCAGCCAAATAGCTCAGCAGATTAAAGTGCCTGCAAGCAGCACAGGAGCCAGGGTTTCAATCCCTGAACCTGCTGTGCTGACCCCACCCCCAGGGCACATTGACACAGCAATTGAGATTGGGCGTGATGGCTCATGCCTGTAATCCCAGTTCTTGGGAGGCTGTAAACAGGCGGATCATTAGGAGTTGGGTCTAGTAGTGAGACCCTGAATACCCTGCAGACCCTTCCCTAAAATACAAGCAAACAAATAAAAAAAGATGAAAGGAAATGAAGCAGGAAAAACTCCACTTACTAAAAATAACTTTCTAGCACAGTACTAATTCAGGCAAGCTCTTCAATTAACAGAAGGAATAGGTTCCGAAATAAATGAAAAATCTGCAATGCCAGAATTTTAAAATAAGTGTAACTTTACTTCAATACACAGACTGCATAAATAAATAATGTGACATAAATCTGTTTGAGATTACAGAACTTCTGTCAATGCATGGAACCAAAATCATAATTTTCATTAACTGGGACCCTATATAGCTTTCTGTTTTATTTTGTTTTTGCTACAAGCTACCTTTAAAAGAATGAATCAACTCATGAGACCATAAATCTGCATCAGAAAATAATTTTACAACTTTCATACACCCAACATCCCTATTATCAACCTCTACTTAGCTGTTCAGAGTAATCATTATTGTTCACAATGACATCCTTGAAAAATTAAAATATCTTTAAATTGAATTCATTTCCATATTAACTGAAACAAACATTTGAAAAATATTTTTATAACATTTAACAACAAAAGTCTTTGCATTGTAAACAGTTAAATGACCAAATCAAGACCTCGCCATCCATATCGATACCCTCCAAAGCAGTTTGCTCTCTGCAATTTGATTTACACTATTATTTGTTCGCAAACCCCTCATTCAACAGCAAGGGCATGTTTAAACCCCATTCAGATCACTTATCACAAAGGCTAAATTAGGAAACTCCTAAATGGTGGGCTTTGACTATATTTGGAAAACTCTCACCCACGATCCATTTGCAGAAAAACTCTGCTACCTGCTGCTGGTAACGGTCATGACTAATTTGGCCCTAACGCTGAGCTATTACCAGGTACCTGTAACATCAGTGTGATAATAGCTGGAAGGCATTTCCATAGCTTGGCTCTGTAAGAATGATTTTCCTAAAAACTAAACTCAGAAGGGGAGGAAATATTTTTGGCATACTGCAACAGTACAGAATTGGCAGTAATTAGTAAACGAGGAAAGATTAGGCTAGATCTGGAAAATCTCAGGCCGAAAGTGCCTGAGATTAGAAATAAAAGCAGCTTTGTTATTTGAGACAACAAAAAGACATAAAATAGTGACCTGCATATAATAGATAAGGTTTGGTAAGCCAAACACATAAGATTTTTTACCTTCTCTACCTCTGAGATCTAATTATTGGATTTAAAAAATTAAAATAATTAAGCAATTTTGCAATGCACACCCAGAAGCCACTAAAAGCACATAATATGAATAGAGTTCAATCCACAGATTTAGAGCTTTTGTTGCTTAAATCAAAATGCACATAAAAGATTCATGCTAGTGCCATAGACAGCAGTGTCTTTCTTGGGTCACGGTGTTGTACACACACACACACACACACACACACACCAACAACCCACAACAATATCCTACAAATAGATAAATGCTCAAAGTAGGGAATGGAAGGGGGAAAAGTGATAAAGTCCTTATGACTCTCTTAAATGGAGTTAAGACCTATTAGGTCAAACCCTGCTGGGTAAATAAACTGCTCCCTGGTGTAAATTAGAAACTTTTGGAGGTGCATTAACTTTTTCAGGCCCCAAAGGTACTGTTTAATAAATTACTATTCCAGTGAACTAAATGATACCCTAGGGGCCTGAAAGAGTTAATGCACCTTCAAAAATGAGCAATTTACTCTCTTCTCACCAGTAGGACATCACACACCTGCACACCCGTGCCGCCCTGGCGGAGTGAATTCAGCGAAAGTGGACACATTCATTCCTTCACTGCTTCCGCCCCTTACTTGCCTAGTTTTGAGCTCCAGCTCTGGTGAGGTGAGCTGTAGGCAATAGGAAAGCAGAGTAAGAAGGACTATCAAGAGAAGGACAAAGCATTTTGCAAAGGTGACATTCTCTTCACTGCTTCCGACCCTTACAAAAGTAAACAAGAGAGACATCACTAGTGACACCTGCTATGACAGATAAAACAGGGGAATGTCTTTAGCTTTTTCCAAAAGATACCTAGAAGGGTGTCTTAGTTACTTTTCTCATTGCTGAGACAAAATTCCCAACACCTGAAGTTGGAGGAGGAAAGGTTTATCTAGCTCACAGTTCACAGAGGTTTCAGTCCATCAATGGCCGGCTCCAAGGCAGGATAGCACACGTCAGCGGGGCAACACTGTGTGGCAGCAAAAGAGAGAAAAAGCCACAAAAAGAAGAGGAGGCAAGCCTCTTTCTGACCTTTCCCTTGTATCCATTCTGCTGAGATTAGGGCGGTGCCAATCCAGTCCGTGCACCAATACAGAGCAGTCATCCAGCCTTACTCGCACAGTTGCTCTATGAATCAATCATGCATTCTAAATGCAGCCACCTCTAAAGAGAAGCCATGACCACACAAGGCTTTGTGGAGAGATCTAGACAAAAACCAGAACAAAAGGGAATAGCTGGGCTGGAAGGACTTTCTAGCTGTAGCTTTCTGAGGAATTGTCATACTGATTTCCACAGCAGTTGTACCAGTTTTCATTCTCACCAACAACACAGAAAGTACCTTTCCCCCTCGTACAGAAAGGATACATTTGAATCATGTGTAGGGAAATGGATACACCTTGAGACCATAATGTTAAATGAAATAAATTAGACACACAAGCCATAATATTACCCCTAATTTCTCTTATAACCCAAAGTAGGGCCCGCGCTATTGTTCAACAGTATCAAGCAAGCTTAGACAGGCACAGGGGACCGCGGTTCAATCCCCAGCAGCACATGCCACACTAGCCCCGCCCTCAGGGCAGGCTGAGCCAGCCAAAAAAATAAATAAAAATTAAAAAATTAAAACTCAAAGTATAAATAATTATTTAAAAAGATAGACAATATATGGGCTGGAGAAATAAATAGCTCAGTAGAATAAGCACTTGCCTGGCAAGCACAGGGTCCTGAGTTCAATCCCCAGTACCACAAAAAAAAAACATAGACAATAAGAAATAAAGAAACCAATTTTTTGCAAATGAGAAGTGGAACCAGAGATGGACTGGGGATGGGGGTAAGAGAGGGGAAGAGAAGGGAAATAAGAAGAATTAAGCATTAGGTACAGGTACTCACCCCTGTGGTGAATGGAAACATTATATAATACCAACACGTACTAATAAACTTTTTTTAAAACCAAGGTGATGAGCCAAAAGGAGTCCATCAGCTACTCACAGAGCTGTCAGATACCTTCTCAGAGAGGAGCAGGAGATGCAGAACACGTAGGGGCCAGCTATAGTTACAGGTGCTGCCAGCCTCTGTGGCAAGGAGAAAGGAGCCTGTTCAGAGAAGGAACAGGTCAGTACACCTGGACGGAGGGGATACTGAGGGCCAGGCAGAGTGAAGACCAGTCACTCACTGGGGTCACAAGCCCTTATCCCTGGGAAGTTCATATTTAGAAAGCCATCTGAGGAAGTAGAGAGCTGCTGTAACTTCTCAAAATGAGAAAAGAAACAAAAAGCACCTTTAAACTCTTCATGGGCCTTGGGCAGAGCTTTTGGGAAGCAGACCACAAGCTGTAGGATATTCCAGACGGTACGTTACATGGTCATGAACAGTTTTAAAAAGAGTCCATTCTAAATTTGTTCTGTTAGGAGTCAGAGTTTTCCAAAGCAACAGAAGAAGAGAAAAAAGAGAAAGACTCAGAAGACTGTGGAGTCCCAGTGGGTCCCACATGCAAGGGGTTGGCCAGCCAACCAGAGACCCAGGGAAGAGCAGACAGACACCTAATGGCCCAACACTGGTAGAATTATTCCTTGCTAGAGGAAATCAGTATTTGTTCTGACCTTCAACTGATTGGATGAGGCTCACACACTTGATGGAGGGCAATTTGCTTAGCTTGAAGATCCCCAATTTAAATGTTACTCTTATCCTATCCACTACAGGTTCATAAGAGGAAAAAACACTAGACAGTCTGTGTTAGGAATACAGGCCCAGTTCAGCACTTCAGGGCCAAGACACCTATTTGGGGGCCTCAAAGAACTCATACAAAGTCAGAGACTGAGAGTCCCAATGAGACTCTGCCATTTTCCAAGGTCAGACATCTGTAAAGCCTGGAACTCACAGACTCTGCTATCCTGACTTCAGGTCTGGGCTTTGGCCCTGTCACAAAGAGCCATGTAATTTTGAGCAAGTAATTTAATCTTTTTGAGCCGCAGGTGTCTTACCTATAAAAGGGGCCATAATAGCAACCACCTCATGTGAGAGTTCGTTGAGGACAATAAAATGAGACAGTACAAATGGAAGTGTTTTTACTGGGCCCAGTCTATGGTGAGTGTCTGATAAATTCCAAATCTAAATGGTCACTGAAGAGTCACCAAATCAATGTGCATGTACATCTGTGTGTGTGTGTGTGTGTGCGCACATATGTGTGTTCATATGTACACATAGGTGCAGTGGGCAAGGCCAAGGATATGAACACAATGAAATTGCCCCACATGGGTTAAGAAACCATAATTCCCTCACAGACCCACTGTATTTCAGCAACCAAGGGAAAAGACATTTCTTTAGAGGAAGTAGACGTGCCGACCTCAGAGAGGCATCCCTGTCACTTCCATTTTCCCTTCCTCTGCCCTTCTTTCTTCTTCCTTATCCTCTGAATGTCCCCAGGTCTCCCTTGCCTTAGAGGTTTTAGCAAACCCTAAAGGCCTGAACATTTGTTTTATATCCAGGAAAGGGAAATAAAGCACGATAAATTGATTTTTTCAAGGGTACTGAGGGAGTTGGCTGCAGATCTTTTTGACTTATCTGTAGAGAAAATGAGAAGCAAATAACATTTACTAAATATTTCTAAGCAATCTCAGAAAAGTAATTACTGACTAATAATTCAAATGATGTCAAACATCCACATAAATCAAGTATTTTACAGGTAGCTTCATAGTAAAACCTAATAATGGCATACCTGTAAAATCAACGTCTTGATGGTAAAATGCCACTAATAAACATGATGCGCTAATGCCTACTACTTGATACCTGAGATACAACTGAGTAAGGAAAGGGCCATGGGTCTCTCCCCTCGAGTCCCTTGCATATTTTTCAGTAGCCAGTGCCTTGACAGGGAGAATCTCTTTGAATGAAGAGAATAAATGTACACTCAAGATGCTTCGAGCTGGGCCAGGCGGCACGCATCACCTGGCCCTACCACTCAGTCAAAAGCGCACACTGCGGGCAAATCCCAGCCGGGTTTTGTTCTGGTTGGCCTGGCTTGCTTTGTTGCATGCAAGGCAGCCAATTCAGAAGCCACTCCACCTCGTGGGGCGGCTTTCCAAACAAGACACCAGTATAAAAACAGGAGGAAAAGACAGTTGCTTACAAGAATTGAATACTAGAGTTAATGATTGCCTGTAGGTAGAGTCCACTGAAGAAAGGCATGGACACCCAATTCATCACTAACCAAAGGTAATATGACAAGATTCCTAGAAGTATTCTGATACAGCTCTTTAAAGGAACCAGTATCTAGGATCAGGCTGTGTTGACTCATAAGCACTTTATTACTACAACTACCAGAAAGCCAACACTTTGGGCTGTGCCTCAGCTATGTCACCAGGATCCGTATGGCTCCAAATACCAATGTTTAATGAAGAACACAGTGCATGGTGCCAAGCTGTCAGGCCTCAGGCATTTTCCTCTTCAGAATAAGCCCTAAGGCAAAGTCAGGCTCCAGGTGGTGACACCCAGTCAGCATGCCAACTAGCACGTAATAGAACCAAAAATCAAACTGCTTAGTTTTCACACTCGATGAACTTTCCACTAGACTCCACTGCAACTGATCACATGATTTGAAGGCAAGAATTTGTGTGAAACAGGTGTGTGTGTATATATAGTGTGTGTGTGTGTGTGTGTGTGTGTGTGTGTGTGTGTATGCAGTAGTCCTGCTCTTGTATGTGCATCTTTACATGCACAAGACCTAATGCAGTCCAAGAGAAGTAGAGGTGTGCAGTTATTACAAGTCACAGGTAGTGTCTACAATTAATCTGAATTTGAGGGGCTGAAACATGCTGGACTTTAATTTGCCTGGTTTCTGTAGGTATCCCACTCCCATTATTTCTTGTCTGGTATCTTTGTGCTCTTTGATTGTTTTTTAATGAGCACAAATCATTTTTTATAAAGAAATGAAGACATAAACCACCACCACAAAACAGATTGCTTAGTTTGCCAGCCAGGCACTTATGCTGCTGAGCTATCTCCCCGGCCCTCAGATTATTTAGTTTAGCCAATTAAAAAAAAAAAAAAAACCTAGAAATGAAGATAATGATTGAGAAAGAAAGTCAAGAAATTCCTAGACTTTGATATATAAGAGTCTAACCTAATGCCTCTGTGGTGGTTGACATATTGTGTCAACTTGAGATGCCGAAAGCTTGGCTGGTTTGTGGAGCCACCTGGGAGGAGCTCCAGTCTTGGCGACACACGGAGCATGGGTCTTCACAGCGGTGTGGAAGGAAGAGAGTCGTGACAGACACTGCAGCTGCTGCTCCTTCTCTGCTCTTTGTTATCTTCTGCTGCCATGAACTATTGCCGTTCGCCTTGGAGCCAGCAGAGTCTGGACTGAAACCTCCACTAACTGAGCTAGATAAACTTTTCCTTCCTTCATTTTGGATGTTGGTATTTTGTCCCAGCAATGACTAAAAAGTAATGAATACAGCTTCTTACCCTTTTCAGTATCAAGAACTTACCTGAGGGGCCGGGGAGATGGCTCAGTAGAATAAGCGCTTGCCTGGCAAGCGCAAAGGCCTGAGTTCAACCCTTGGTTCCACCAAAAAAAAAAAAAAGAAATTACCTGAAACCACCAGGCAAAGCAGCATTTAGGAATACCTTAGTTTTTTTTTTTAACCAATCTAGCATTTCAAATCACAAATCTGAGACTTAAATCAGTTTAACTTAACAATAATTTAAAATTCCAAGCAAATGCAAAAACAAACAAACAAAAAAAACCAACTAGACATTTTAGTAAGCCAGTCATAGTGTGTATGTAAACAAATTTCAGGGTTTTTCTCAATTTTTATTTTTATTAGTGTGTTTACAGTGCCTGGCAATCTCATACCTCGTGGGAAGCCGGCACTTGGACAGAATACCTCTGAAGTCCTTTTCATCCCCTTCCCTTTCCTCCTCTCCCCACTCTCTCCACCTCCTGGTCCCCTTCCCATTTGCACAGATCTTTTTTGAAACACTACAATTCAAAAGTTGAAGACTACTGTTGCTACTTCAAAGGTCCAACAAGAGGCAGTTGGTGACCAAGCCAAAACAATTGGCATCCAGCTGTGACCTGAACAAACCAGCAAGTACTCACTTGATAATACACAGCATCCTCGCTCTAGATATAATGTAACCCACCTGGAGAGAAGACATGAAAAGAATATTAGTGGAAAGTAAGATATAATAATTAGTGTAAGTAGAAATTTGTCAGTCTCACCACTAACCAGAAATTTTTAAGTCGCAATATGTTTGGGGATTTGTTTTCCATTGTGGCTGCTGCTTCTGAGTCTTGTTTTGCTTCTTGGCTAATGAAGTGACAAGGATGTTTAAATATTAGAACACCTATGGCTACACAGCAGCAGGAACTGAAAATTGAGAAGGATTTTCTTGGGGGTGGGGACTGGCTCAGGCTGCCTTAAGGGCCTACCGGGTAAGGCATGGGGAGCTGGGGATCGAACCGCGGTCCCCTGAGCCTGACTGGGTTTGCCCCAGAAGGTGCATAAACAACTGAGCTAATCCACAAGCACCCAAGAAATGAAAATTGATATGCACTCATTATATGAGCTGAAAATGGCACACACAAGCATCCCAGGTGGCAGTTTGGTAAGATCTTAGCAAAAATCCTCAACACAAGCTGTTATGGTTTGTGTGTCTAGTTTTCTCCCCAAAGCTTCATACAGTCATGGGGGAGACTTCTAGTTTGTCATTAATTCATTATCTAATGCTGGGATTATGGGTGTGAATGCTGCTGGGATTATGGGTATGAATGCTGCTGGGATTATGGGTGTGAGTGTTACACCCACATTGGTGTGGATAAGCTGAATGCAGTATAAGGAAGGGAAAGTGCTTTACTCTCTTCCACTGCTCCTCCCTTTTGCCCTTGCTGTTTTGTTGTTTTCCACCACCATGAACGGCTGTTCTCTGTCATGTGCTACTCTGCCTTGGAGCCAGCCTCTTATGGACTGAAACCTCCACACACTATGGGCTCAATAACCCTTCTCTCCTTTAATTCTGGGTGTTAGGTATCTTGTCCCAGCAATGAGAGAAAAGTAACTGAGACACAAGCCTAATTTTTTCCAGCATTTTGAGATTTACCTATTTGTCTGAAGTAATTACTGAAGATAGAGACGAGCATAAAGGTGTATATGGGGATGGTCCTCATAGAATTTTTACCATGGTGAGGAACAGGAAGCAACCTAAATCTCCAGTGCCTGGAGAGTCAATGAAAGCAAGCTCGAGTCTATGACGCATCATTGCAACTAAGTTGGAGCCATTTAAAGTCACATTTTGGGGGCTGGAGAGATGGCTCAGTGGTCTAAAGCACCTACTTAGAACAAGCTTAGCAAAGCATAGGGACCGCGGTTCAATCCCCCAGCACCACATGCCAGCCAGCCCTGCCCCCTAGTGGGCTGAGCTGGCCACACACACACACACACACACACACACACACACACACACACAAATAAATAAATATTTTTAAAGAATTTCTATAAAAAAATTTTAAAAAAATAAAATCACATTTCATTAGCTGTTCCTTTTTTAAAAATCTGTAACATAGGTATTGTTGCATGTTACCCTGTTTCTGTCTTTCTTTTCTATTTGTTTTTGCTTCTGTCTTTACTCCTCCAAATAAAATAAAATTAGAAAATAAAATAAAATTAGAAAAATGAATAAAATCACATTTCAGGGTCCCAGTCCATCCTGCCCCCACTGATTTTGATGTCCCCATCTCGTGGTGGCAGCAGCAGCCCGTTGTCAAGGAAGTGCAATGTATCTGGGACAGTTTTATAATGTTTAAAACTTCTGCCAATCACTTTTAGAGAAATACTTTATGATGTCAGAAAGTCCCTACACTATTACGAAAATTTTATACAATGATATGCATAATAAGATTCCAATCTATTAGAAGCAAACTATAGGTGTATGGGATTTTATATGTGAATAAACACACATGTTCACAGGAAAACTAAACTATGTAGCATATAGACAGCAGCTGTCTTCAAGTAACTGATTTTTCAAATAGGTGATTTTTTAGCTCCCTTTTGCATATTTTTAAATGTTCTAAAATTAATATATTTGTTCTTTAATTAAGGAAAAAAGACTATCAGGTTAATATACAAGGGAAATCTCTTCTACACCTATAAAATATCACTTGATACAAATATAAAGTTTGATTTTTCTGAAGACAGAATCTCACTATGTAGATCATGCTGGTCTTATGTGGCCCAATCAAACTTGCATTGATCCTCCTATCTCAGCCCCCTCTACTGGGATTGCTAGTGTGTGCCACCATGCCTGGAAAAGTTTAATTTTACCAGTGAACTCTTACAGAGTTCTTTGACTCATGGAAGTACACATTTCTACAAACTTTTTTTTTTCCATTTGTGTATTTGGTACAGGATCTCACTATGCAGATCAGACTCATGGTGATCCTCCTGTTTTCAGCCTCCTTAGCACTGGGATTACAGGCGTTTGCCACCACCCTGGACTCCATCACTGCCTCGGCCCAGCCCAGGACCAGCGCAGCATTCAAGACCAGGGATCAAACCCTGGTCCTTTTGCTTGCCAAAGCAGGCACTTAGTCTGCTGAGTTATCTCATCAGCCCTTACATTTCTAAAACTTTGAAAAGCAATTCAGTAATAATTTGCTATATAAATTAAAACTGTCCTTACTTTCTTTTACTTATAACTCTATTTATGGAATTTATCTTAAACTACTCATCCTAGACGTTTATGGCCAATGAAATACAGAGTTAATTATAATAGTAATAAAGTAAAAATAAGCAGTAAAAGATTGATTAGGAAATGGGTATTCTCACACATTAATTAGGAAGACTACAGCATCTAAATAAACTACTAACTCACATTAAAAGAGAAGTTTAAAACAATCTTAAAGATAATGAAACAGGGCCAGCCAGATTGCTCAGCAGACTGAAGCTCCTGCTTAGGCACAGCATAGTGGCCAGGGTTCTAGCCCAGCTGTGTGCAGTGCCAGGCCCAACCCTGGGGCGTGCTGAGATAGCAGTTGAGGCTGGGCACAGTGGCACCCACCTGTAATCCCAGCACTTAGAAAGCTGAAAGCAGGAGAATCACTATGAGTCCAATCTACATAGTGAAACCCTATAGACCCTGCTGACCCGGTAGTAAATACATTAAAAAAGATACTGAAACAAAAAAAATGAGAATACAAAATGTATCTATAGAATGATCAATAAGTAGGTTTAGACAAACTCAAAGGTAAAAGAACATTTTTGCTATCACAATTTAATTTTTCTTTTGAGATATGCTCCTCAGAGTGCTGAAAATTTAATTCCAGAGAACTTCTGTGGCCTCACTCCTCAGGATCAGAAGAGCACATAGGAAATGTGGACTGGTCCATCCAGAACCCAGCCCCAACCCTCATTTCCAGCCATGGCCAACTTTGATGTTGGGTCATTTAACTCACGGTGGGGCTAGGACAGTTGGGAGATGGATTCTGGCCTGTTCAATGAATGAACCCACCATCACCTGGCTTCTATTTTACCACTTCCCTGGGTCCCACCTGGAAAATGGAAACAGGCTAATCTGCTCTCACACCCAACGATGTATGAAGTTGGTGCCGTTTTCCTGGAAGTTAATCTGAAGAGCAAAGCTTGTGACCCTCTTTAGAGCCCTCATAGGAAATGTGTGTGTGTGTGTGTGTGTGTGTGTGTGTGTGTGCGTGCGTGCGTGCGTGCATGCATGCATGCATGTGTGCATGTATGGATGTACTAGAGAGATAAGAGCAGGAGAAAGTTCCTGTGCTCCTCAAATCCTGCCTTGGAAACTCTGACCTATCACTCCACCTGCCTAAGCAAATTGGCTCTGCAACCTCCAAAGCCCGGGCAAAAATCTCCTTTTCTGCGCTTTCTGCTCAATAAGCTCAAGGAAGTCCTGCTGTTGGAGAAACATTGATGAGCTAAAACATTATGCTTATACAATCATTTATAAATAAAAGGAAATTAACCATGGGGGACTCCAGTTAGAAGTAAACACCCTAAATATGGCTGCTGCTTTGTGATAATTGTCTCATAGGTTATTTTGCTCTTTTATTCTTCCCTCTTTCAAATTTTGTTGAAAATCTAAAACTATGAGTAGTGAGATATAAAGTAACTTGAGGGAAAGAAGGAAACAAAATTCATAGAAAATCTATGGGAAAAAATACAACTGGGATGTTACTGAAATATTCACAAGGTGACTTTTTAAAGTGTTTTTGAAAACAGCCTGGATGAAGACCAAGGATGGCTCTTTAGGAATGTCATTGAATTGATACTGTGAGAAAGATAAGTCACTTAAATTCTGCTGTTCTGTATTAAAATTGATATTAAATATGCAACTTGCAAGTCTTAAGGTTTTGTCTTATAGATAATATCTAGTTGTAAAATGCTATTCATTCTCCCTGGTGGACTTTGAGAATTTCTTTAATGGTCATGTGCACACTTCCTGGTGCTGTAGTCAGAGGAGTACGGTCATTAGAAAGGAGTTTTGAGGGCTGGGGGTGTGGCTTGGGGGTGTGGCTCAGGGGTGGGGTTCTTGCCTTGCACACACGAGGCTCTGGGTTCAATCTCCAGCACCACAAAGCAAACAAATAAATGGAAAGGAGTTTTGAGAAAATGAGAAGAATGAATTACACTGAACAAAAGTGTCTGTAAAAAAGCAGATATGAACATTAAACATATAATTGCTGGCGCTATTAGCTTATTAGCTGCCCAGCATTATGAAGTCACCACGATCCACAGTAAACTTTCTAACTTTAGCTTTTTTATTACATTGTCAGATTAATAGCACTTGTCAGGTACTCTCTAATCACATGCTGGGCTAGCTAAGCTTCAAAGAGGGAACTTTTGTACTTTACTGAAGATTTCGCTCCCGCCCCATTAAAATTAGACCTCTGTTTCTGATTCCCAAACAGGCAAGTCCTGTGAGAAGCACTCACTTTCAGTTTGCCGTGGGCTAGCTGTGCGACCTGGGTAAGTCATCACCTCCTGCTGGGACCCACCCTCTGCCTCTCTCCAACATCCAAACTGCTCAGTTGTGGAGGTTTGCTGTCCTGAGGTCATCACTGGCGCAGAGTACTACCAGCCGCCTGCGCCTTTCAGTCTCTATTTGGGCTCCCCCTTTTTCCTGAACCTAGTACCGGGCCCCTGGGTGCACCTAGGGGACCTCCCAGATCTCAATCTACATGAACTTCGAACGTGACCTCCTCCAGATCCATGGCTTTCAGCCTATGCCATTTCTCCCTGGTGACTCCCCAAGACTTTTCTGGTCCAGACCACCACCCTGGATACCAGCCCCACATATCCACCCAGGTCTTGGTCACAGGTGTGATGATCATCTCTGACTTCACATGTCCAAATGAAACACCTGCCTCCCCCACACACACCTGAAGAAAAACAAGTCTCGTCTTCCTGCTGCTCTGCCCATTTCGGTTAGCAGTAACTCGATTCTTCTGGTGCTCAGGCAAAATTCTGAGTCATCCTTGATTTTTTTCTTACCTAGACTCTAGCCCCTTCTCATGCTTCCACTGCACCCCCTGGATCCCAGTCATCATAACTCTTTCCTCTGGGTGGCTGCAGGAGTTTTGGCCTCCTCTCTTGCCCGTACCCTCCTTTCATAGCACAGCAGCCGGAATGATCTCAAGGAAGCGTCAAGGCTTAGTGAAAACACTGCTCCTTTCTGTGCAGAGTTCTTTAGTGCCTTAGCCCTGCCAGATAAAAGCCAAATCCTGACCGTGACTTCCTACACCCCCACAGGCTGCTGCTTCTCTAACTTGACTCTCTCAGCCCACTCCTCCCTTACCTCCTGTCCTCAGGTATGTCCACCCTGGCCATGCACTCGGCCTTAAACGCTCTTCCCCCATAACCACACTCACCATTTTCAAGTCTTCTATCCAGAGTCACTCTCCCCAGGAGTTACCCCCAAGACCTTCACTGTAAGTTGCCACACCAGATCTATCCTCTGTCACTTAGCTGCATTTGTCACCAGGGCATTCATTACCTCCTAACAAGCCATAATCATTTACCGGCTTCTTTATTTTTGAATAAGAATAATTACATGAAACAATAAAGAATATCCTCTTTCCATTTGTATGTGTTTAGTTCACTCCTATCAAGCACATCCGTGTTGTTGTCCTCCTGCTCGCCAGTGCCATTTCCCTCCAGCAAGAGACTGAAATTTTCGTCCACTTAACAGCGATTTCCCTTTCCCTCCTTCAGCCCCTGGCAGTGATGATCTTATATTCAGTCTTTATCAATGACTACCCAAGATACCACATATAAATACAACTGTCTGCTTGCCCGTGGCTTTTTTCACTTAGTATAATGTCCTCCAGGTTCGCCATGTTGAAACATGTGTCAGCATTCACTTGATTTTGAAGACTGCACAATATTGTGTTGTAGATACCTACATTATGTCTGTTATCCATCATGGCTACCAGGGCTGCTTTCACCTTTGGACTCCTGTAAATAAGTCATTTTTCATTGGCTTTTGTCAACAGCTGCTCTGAACATGGACATACAAGTAACCCTTTGATACTCTGCTTTCAATTCTTTTGGGTATATACCCAGAAATCAAACTGCTGGGGGATATGTTAATTCTCATTCATTCTCTCTCTCTCTCTCTCTCTCTCTCTCTCTCTCTCTCTCTCTCCCTCTGTCCTTGCTCCCCCACCTCTCTTCCTCCTCCTCCTCCTTTTTCTATCTTTCTTTTGCAGAATTAGGGATTAGACTTAGGGGTTCACATGTATTAGGCACTAAATTACATTCCCAGTCTCTTTTTCATTTTTATTTTGAGGCAGGGTCTCACTAAGTTGCCTGGGCTAGCCTTAGATTTGTCCTCCTCCTACCTTAGGGGAATGTGCCACTGTGCCCAGCTTGGTAACTCTATTTTTACTGTCATAAGGAACTGTCAAACTGCTTTCCACAGTGGCTACACCTTTTGAACTTTCTACTTCGATGCATAGGATTCAAAGTTCTCCATTCCTTTCCAACATTTGTTATTTTCTGTTTTGTCTTTTTACAGTCACCATCTCGGTGAGTGGCAAATGCTCTCTCAGGGTGGTTCTGATCTGCTCTCACCTACTGACTGTTGGGCATCTTTCCCTGTATTGGAGGCAAGTTATAAACTATCTTTGGAGAAAATTCTCTTCCTTTGCCCATTTTAAAATCAGGATTCTTTTGTTGTTTCGTTGCAGGATTTCTTGGGTAGATTCTGGATGTCATCACATCATATGTACTTTCCTTCCTGAATAGCTTGAGTCTGTCCTTTCTTGCCCAGAAGCCAATTGTTTAGTTGTTATGTTGCTTTGATTTGATCACCCCCCATCCCCCCACCCCACCCCCGTTCTGAACCAAACCTCCAGGAGGGCTTTTATTCTCATTCCTATTTTGGCCACTGCTGTGTCCCCTGGACTTAATAGGTTCTCAATAAATATTTGCCATATGTGAAAAGTGATTAAAGACTATTTTAAATGTTTCAATTTTAAAATATTTATTGTGGTAAAAGACACATTGCCATGAATCCTCTTTGAGATACTTCCCCAGGCTTCTAAAACACTTATCTTCTTGGCACTTTCTGAAGTCCTTCTGGCCTCATCGTTTCCGAGAGTCTTTAGTTACACTGCCCTGGATGCCTTGGTGTCCTGACTGCTCCAAACACTTACCGTTCATGGTCAGCTTGACTTTGGGGAAGAGTCAGAAGTCACACAGTTCCAGACCTGGTGAATAGGAGACACCGTAGTGTTCTTATAAGACAGCCTTCCTGCTGGGTGGCTCTCAGTAGCAGCGCTCGCTGTGTTCTTTGATCACGTCTCATAAAGATATTCAGGAAAGACCTTCAGAAGAGCTTCAGAAAGGGCTAAGGATGAGATAAGTGTGTTTGCAGCGAGGGAGAGTATTTTGGGTGGATCAATGTCAGTGCAGCTTTTATTGTAATAATTTTTTTAATTTTAACATTCACTTTATATTTTGATCACACCCCATAAATGAATTATTGAATGATCTGCACTAGAGATATGGTCCTTTTTTGCAATTCCTACACTCCACAAATAGTGCAAAAATAAAGGAAACCTGAAACATAATTAATAGGAGTCTGTTCGTTATCGTTGTTGAAAGAGAAAATTCTAAAATAGTACATCATATATATTAGGGATAGTCAAAACATACTGTGGCTGTTCAATATTTTAAAACATCTTATGGTAAAAGACATTGTCAAGACAATGAAATAAATGGGTTGAAGTAAGAAAGATTTTTGAGTACTTTGAGGAGAATTAATGTTTCAGGCGGGTGGGGAGAAAAAATAAATATATAAAATAAAATAAAAAAAAAATATATATATATATACATACATGTAGGATAGTCAAGATAGTTATACAGCTAGTTTCTCTTAGTACATTGAAAAGAAAGTGTGAGCTTGTATTGTTTGAACAATATTTCATGCCTGTATCTTGTGCTCCAAGTAACTATTACGAAGATAACAACATGTAATGTAGGACCGGAGCTACAGCTGAGTAGTAGCGCTTGCCTCGCATGCACAAGGCCCTGAGTTCAATCCCCAGTGCCACAAAAAATATTATATATATACTATATATGCAATGTATTAATTATTACCCTCCTACTATTACTCTCCTTTTATTTTTCCTCCTTTTCTTCAGGTTTTTTGAAACAAGGTCTTGCTATGTAGTCTACTCACTGTGTAGTCCACAGGGGCCTTGAACTCAGTGATCCTAATGCCTCAGCCTCCTGAGTGCTGGGATGACAGGGGTGCACCACCATGCCTGGCTGCTTCTAGCATGTTTTGAAACTGCTTTATTATTTTTGCTTTTTTCTCTTTAAAATAAATTTTAAAATGTTTTAAAAAGTTGTTCTCTCATGTGCAG
Organism: Octodon degus; assembly: GCF_000260255.1. Lineage (NCBI taxonomy): Eukaryota > Metazoa > Chordata > Mammalia > Rodentia > Octodontidae > Octodon > Octodon degus. The sequence goes on along the minus strand of NW_004524710.1, from coordinate 1,463,256 downwards.
CTGGCATCCTAGACTATTGGGGAGTGTGTCTGCCTCTCTCTTTAGAATCCATTAAAGTGACAACCCTGGATATGTAGGAACACAAACCGGGCTCTTTCACTGAATCGCTGACCCTCCTGGCCCCGTGGGCCCTTTCGGCCTCTCCCATCCCCTTCCTCCACGGAGCTGCTCCCCGGGCCCTCTCTCATATTGCCCCATATCTGCTTTATGTCCAAGGTCCCAGCCTGCTCTGTCAGGGATTACTTTGCTTCCATTGTTCCTCAAGACCACACACGGGGCAGGCTCAGGTACCCTTCACTCGAAGAGGGCCTGCGGGAATCTCAGAGAAAGGAATGAAAAGGGACCGTGATTGAGCAGTACTTAGGAGGGGGCAGTTAAATGTCAACCCCGATTAATGATAATGGTAATTTAGAATATGCTTATGGTTTCCATTGCAAGGCTTTGCCAGCAAGTTCCACATATGGTGTTTCAAAGAGTTCCCAGACTGGCTAAGGCTTCAGGCTGACTTCCTGCTGCAGGGGGACCTGGGACTGGGCCTGCATGGTATAAGAGGCAGTGACATGCCTGACAATGAGAGCCCTGTCATTAATGCAGGTCCTGTCTGGTCAGGCACCTCTTCATTCACGCCTAGCAGCATCCACCCACTCCAGGGCAGCGATATAAGCCTCTGAGTACACTCATCACAAAGCCACTGTTTAGACTGGCCCTGTCTGTTCCCTGCTCTGAGTTTCTGTGTTCACCCAAGTCAGAGAGAGAGGAGGGAAGCGAGAGACAAGACAGAGACACAGACACAGACAGATTAAGAGGAGGGAGGAGGAAGAAAAGGAGACAAGGAAAGGGGAAGGAAGTAGGGAAGGAAGAAAGGAAGGAATGGAGGAACAGAGAAAGGATAGCAGAAAAGGCAGCAAGAGAGAAAGGAAATACTTCCTGAGAACATGAACTTCAACAGACTGTTCTCCAGAGGCAGGATATGGGAAAGTTAAGTGTCTATTCACTCGGCCTTGGGTTGTTGAGGATCAGATGCTGACCCTGGTGCTCTCTAGTGTGGAGACTTGTAGACAGCAACGGAATCTCTCCGGGACTCCCTCACCTCATCTGCAAAGTGGAGATGATTTAGAACCTGCCTTGTCCTCTGTTAGAAGAAATACATGAGGCTGCATTTAAACCCTAAGATCAATGTCTGATATAGTAAGTTTGTGATAAATATTCCTTGTGATTGTCACTGAACAATTAGGGAAGGGTCAGAAGGTCTTTCAATGTAGAACCTCAGCACGCTTGACATTGTGGACCCAATCTATTAGAGGCTGTGTGCCGAGGACACTATCCCTGATTTCTACCTACTAAATACTAATGATAATCACCCTTCCCTAATCCCCATGCCCAGTTATGACAATCAAAATGCCTCCTGCCAGCTGAGAATGCTGGCACATGTCTATAACCAGAGCACTCAGCTGGAGGATCACAAGTTCAAACCCAGCCTAGGCAACTTAGTGACTTAGTGAGATTCTTTTCCACAATGAAAAATAAAAATAGGGCTGGGAAGGTAACCCAGGGTAAGGCCTTGGCTCCATCCCCAATACCAAGAAGAAAGAAGCCTCTTGCCAAGTGTCTTTGAAAGGAGAGTGGGGAGAAGGAAAGTTCAATCTCCTCACTAACACACATTACTCCTTTGAAAAGCACTGCTTTTCAGTAAGCAGCAAAAAATGCCTAAGTGCGTGAGCTTGTGGCTCTCTCATTGAAGGAGACAGTTTTCCTTCGACCAGGAATCCCACACACCCAGAAGGACTTTAAAGAGTTATGAGATCACGAAAAGGATCCCAACACACGTCTCCTCTTTGCTGTCTCCGGTGGCCACTTCTTGGTGTGGCATGCAGCTAGATTGCTGCCCTGCAAACCCACGCCACAGCTCCTGACCTCCCTCGGACTCAGCTCCCACCTGAGAAACAAGGCAGCACTGCAGGCAACACCCTGTGCGCATGCGCATGTGCATGCGCGCGCCCCCTCCCTGGTGCTTACTAGATAATGAAAAAAAAAAATTATTTTTATTTTATTTATTTTGCAGAACCAGGGATTGAACTCAGGCCCTCACACTTGCCAGGGAAGCGCTTATTCTACTGAGCTATCTCCCCAGCCCCTAGATAATGAAAATTTATTGAAGGAAAACAGAGTTGACTCTGTGTGACTTAGTTCAATTTCTTTTTCTTCATCCACTTTCTGTTTATGCGGTAATGAGGGTGGAATCCAGAGAATGCTGAGCCACATCCCCAGTTTGTTATTTTATTTTTGTTCAATTTCTGGGGGTGGGGGTGGGGGAGGGGCTGTTTTGTTTTGAATAAGGCTAGCCTTGAAATTGTAATCCTCATGTCTCAGCCTCCCCAATAGTTGCAATCACAGGTGAGTGCCTCTACAGCCAGCTTCTGTTTATTTTTGCTTGTAGAATGCTATCTTTTCAAAAAGCAGCAAATTCCACATAAAACAGATATCTGAGTGGTGGAATAGAAAAACATCAGTCAGGAAAAAAGTCCCACTGTAGTAGACAAAAGGAAAAATTGAAAACAGGGTAATGGTAGAGTGTTCTCCCACTCAATTCCGGGGCTACAGTGAAGAGGGAAAGACAGAGACGCTGCTCAGAGGCCTAGAGGCCAAGGTAGTTCTCTCCTTTACCACACTCCTCATGCCCCAGGAAGGAGATAAAGCATGGAGGTCAACTCCACAGAGTGGGAGAGTCCCCTCCGAAGGAAAATGGAAGCTCAGAGAGGACCAAGAAGAGGACTGACTAAGATTAGATGCAGCGCCCCCTTTGGTCACCTCAGTTTCTTTGCTAAAATTATTCATCTTCTTTCGTATTGCACCCTAACACTAAACATTTTCTGAGACAAGAGCGCTCTGGTTCTCTCAGCCTCCAGGAATTGCAGTTCAGCCACCCATTCTTTCCCTGTGTTCTATCAGAGGAAGTCTTTGGTCCAGACATGGCACTGAGCTACCAAGACTGGATGTTCCTGAAGAGCTCTTGGATGGTGCTTTCACTGATGGCCCATAGGGTGGAATGTTGCCAGCTGCTGTTGTAAGGGATCCACCCCTTCTAACAGGTGCTGCTTTTGTTCTTCCCTTGGACATTTGTTTATGTCCTTCCTTCGCTCCTTTCATTGACCTCAGACCTCAGAAAATCATGGTGATGGTAACACTAGCAGCCTGCAGCTGGCAGGCCCCCATCTTGCTGAGACACAGAGGATTTTCTTGGTGACATTAGGTGCCACCATCAGACCTAAAAGTTCCCAGTTTCCTGGGCTGGTGAATGAGACAAACATGAAGTAAGGACTGGGAACCAACTAGCCACCAACTCAAAAAAGTCAGCATTGAAATGTCCAAGGAAATGGAGCGAGGCGGGCCAATCCGAGGTGGCTTGGGTCACTGTCTGTCAGGGTAGTCAGCTCGAAGTTTCAGAAGGAAACTAGAGCACCTCATTCTTGTTTAGTTTGTTTCATTTGGGAACATGCTTGCTATATATAATGAATACATTCACCATTAGGAGTTGACACATATATCTATTGCATCTTAGTGCTTTATACTTCCCTTTCCCTTCTTCTCCTTCCCCACTCCCTCCATTCCTACATCCCTTTCCCATCTTCAGAAGGTCTACCTCCCTATTATTATCTATATTTTATTTTGCTCTTTAAATTATTTATACATTGGGTTAATCCGCTCGTTCTTAATGTTCTTCACAAGTGAGCACACAAAGAAGATGGTATTTGGCCAAAATGTCCAAGATTTTGAATGAGGACACAATGCAGAGCCTGTCTCCACCCAGCCAGTTAGTCCACAAGAAGCCTAAAGCCTGTAGCAACTTTAGATCCCTTGCCAGAATGTAGTCACAGTGGTTAACAAGAGAACTTCAGATGCCAAATTCTGGTACCATCTATTGGCTCTCCATTCTGTTCTAGACTAACTAAGTCAGCATTGTCTGGCTGAAGAGCTAACCAAAGGGACCTGAACAAATGTGTGGCATGGTCCATGGTTTATAGAGATGTGTGCCTGTGGGTTCCACTGCACTCATCACAGAGCACCAAGCAGAGTTTGGTACCTACTTGATTGTATCACAGGACAACATGGTTACACAGGCTCTCTCTCAAGAGTAAAATGTATTTCTATTCTTTACACACCTCAAAGTATGGGGCTAACAAGAGAATGGCACATGATTTCTGCCTATCCCCCACTTTAAAAATGGCATATGGTTGTAATGCGTGAGTTTTCTAAGGATTTGTTATATTTTCTTTACGAGTATCTTATCGGGGATTTTTGCATCTATGCTTAATAAATATATTGGCCTATAGTATTGGTGCATGTGTGTGTGTGTATGTGTGTGTATGTGTGTGTGTGTGTGTGTGTGTGTGTTTGATTCATTAGCTGAGTTTCTTATTGTTGTTATGCTAACTTCATAAAATGAGTTTGGCAGCATTCCTTTCCTTTTAATTTCATCATAGACTTTGAGGAGTATTGATATTAGTTCTCAGAAGTGCTGATAAAATTCAGTGGTGAATCCATCAGGTCATGGGCTTAAATAAATAAAAGAATGTTTAAAAAGAATGCTCTATGGGCCCAGAAGCAGCTATATTTGAGTTTAGATATTCTGAGGTTGCTAAGGCTCTCATTCCTCAAATTTTCTTTTTAATTTTTCTAAATTGTTTTTGCCCAATTGAGTTAAAAGTTTTGGAAGGTAGAAAAAGTGTCTTGTCCACACTATTAAATGTCAGTAAGTCTAGAAGTTCAGGATGGCCAACAATTCAATAATCACTGACTACACAAAAGGGAAGAACTTTACAGATTGTCAACTTAACAGATATCTCTCCTGCTCTTCATTTCTCAAACATGATGCATGGGTGGATTTGGATTGAAAGAAAGAGAAATTTTAGTGGTATCAGGATAGCAATTCTTCAGCACTCCATTATTTTCTGGTTGCTCACTTTTTTCTTGTCAGACCTGAAGAAGCATCAGCTATACATACATCAAGATAAGAGCCACGCATCCATTAATGAAAGGGGAGGGTTCTCTGGAAATCAAGGAGTTTTCTACACTGCAAATGGTAAAAGGGGATTTGTTTCAGAATCTTATCTGGCTTTTGATCATCTGGACAGGCTTACAGCTGGGGGAAAAGTTGGATTTATTTTAAAGACAGAAAATTGCTATTTCATTGCATCAAATATACATTGCAGCCGCTTAGATGCATTGCTCTGAGAGGCAGGCAAACTGAGCCTGTTCAGCTTAGATATCTAAGACAGGTGCTTCACTAATAAACAAAACTGTTTTAAACACAACCAGTTTGTAAAGGTAGGAGAACTTTCAAAGTGTATGTCTGTCTAAATGAACAATAACCAGAGGGTAACACAGTTAATAAGCAAGTGTCCATTCACATTAAGAAAAACAGAGCAGAAAAACAGAGAGAAACATGTTCATCTGGTTCCTCTTTTCCAACACGGACTATGACTCCAAGAGAGAACAAAGCTTACATCCATGCCAACGCAAACTCAGCAGCCTTTCAGGCATCCAGGAGCTGCGCGCCACTTACTAATTGTGGCCATGTAGTTATGTGTCAGTGGTTCTGTCTGTACTCAGACTTAGAGAATTATCACCAGTGCGTAGACCACCCAACCTGAAACTCCCGCTGACTTCTGCTATGTCCCAGCAAAGCACCTCTCAGGAGCAGATGGTATCTTTTCCACCTTATAAACACGTTGTTTTGCAGATAATAGTAAACTTTTGATGAGCAAATGAATGAAACATACAAGAACGAATGAATGAATCAGTGAGCTTCCATCATTACCCAGAGTCTGATTATCTTCATTCATTACCAATATTTTCTCTTTGTGTACATTCAAAAAAAAGAAGTGAATCCCCAAGATGACTCTAATACCTAGATTATGTCCATTGACAAAGTATACTACAGTCCAAAGGTACTTACACAAGCATTCCATTACTGTAGCAAGCACTTGAGATAAATCAACTTAGAAGGAGAAAAAGGTTATTTTGGCTCACTGCTTCACAGGTTTGAGTCCCTGGTTGCTTGGCACCAGGGCCTTTGGTCCTTTGATAAGACCACCCATCATGGTAGAGAGCACATGGTAAGCAAGCTGTTCATTCCATGGCTAACAGGAAGCAAAGAGCAAGTGTGAGGGACTCGGGTCCCACAGTCCCCTTCAAAGACACACCCCCCAATGACCTAACTTCCTTCCAGTAAGCCCCACCCCCTAATGTTCTACCACTTCCCAATTGTACCACAAAATCTATAGCAGCACTCCTTAACAGATGTTAAATGTGTAGCCACTACTAACAAGAACTTTTTTGTTTAAATCTTTCTCAAACTTATCTTTATAAACTAAAAAAAAAATAAAAAAATAAAAATAAAAATAAATATATATATATATATATCTTGGTACAAGTTCTGGCCTTTTTCCCCCTGTGATGCTGGTGGGCCTGCAGGTCTGTGTAGTGCCACAGATACAGGTCTATATTACCCAGGATGGATTTTATTAAGATTTTCAAGAATAAGGCCTACTTTAAGAGATACCAAGTAAAGTTTAGAAGATGATGAGAGCGAAAAACTGATTACTATGCTAGGAAATGCTTGGTAATATAGGACAAAAATAAGTACAACACACCTAAATACAGGATAATATTTCATGTAACTAATAGAGACATCATTTGTCAGACTGTGTATATCTGTAGTAAAGGGGATATGATAGTCTGTGCGGCATATGCACATGAACTACCAAAGTATGGTGTGAAAGTTGGCCTAACAAATTATGCTGCAGTGTATTGTACTGGCCTGCTGCTGGCCCGCAGGCTTCTCAATAGGTTTGGCATTAATAAGATCTACAAAGGCCGGGTGGAGGTGACTGGAGATGAACACAATGTGGAAAGCATTGATGGCAAACCGGGTGCCTTCACCCATTATTTGGATGCAGGCCTCGCCAGAACTACAACTGCCAATAAAGTTTTTGGAGCCCTAAAGAGTGCTGTGAACGGAGGCCTGTCTCCCCTCACAGTACCAAACGATTCCCTTGTTATGATTCTGAAAGCAGGGAGTTCAATGCAGAAGTACATCGGAAGCACATCATGGGTCAGAATGTCGCAGACTATATGCATTACCTGATGGAAGAAGATGAAGGTGCTTACAAGAAACAGTTCTCTCAGTACGCAAAGAACAATGTAACTCCAGACATTATGGAGGAGATGTATAAGAAAGCTCATGCTGCTATATGGGAGGATCCCGTGCATGAAAAGAAGCCGAAGAGAGAAGTTAAAAAGAAGAGGTGGAACTGTCTCAAAATGTTCGTTTCCCAGAAGAAAGATCATGTAGCTCAAAAGAAGACAAGCTTCCTCAGAACTCAGGAGTGGGCTGCTGAGAGTTAAACCAAATTTCTATGAAGATTTTTCAGATAAAGACCAATAAACTTATCCATCAAGCAAAGAAAAAAACAAACAAACAAACCTCTTGACTTCTCCCTTTCTTTTGCTCCTATACCAAAATATCTCCATTTATCTCGTGCCTTTTTGTGTTTCCCTAACACTCCCCCTACATCTTTTTATTGGTTTTAATTCTACAGTAACTTAGAAAACCTAATCCAAATGCCTTAATCAAAGGAAAATCATCTAGTGCTCATGCAACTAAAATTCAGGCCTAGGTCTGGCTTTGGGTATGGCACTCAGCTGATGTCATGAGCACCTAGTTTCTCTGTGTGTGTATTTGTCTTACATTCCATGTGTTGCCTATATTGATAGACATTCCCCTTCAGTTTGTAAAATATCTGTAATAGCTCTGTTTAGATCTTTCCAAGTTTAAGTCCAGCATGAAAGAAGGTGTCTTTTCCCTTAATAGGTTAATAAAAATTTTCACAGTTGATCCTCCTTAGCTCTACTGAAGCTAAGTGCATACACATATACCAATCACTATGTTTAGAAGCAAAATATACTGTTAGGATTAGACAAGGTTACCCAGTGCAATGCAGAAGGCTGGCGCAACAGCTCAACTCCAAGGCATTAGGGTTAAATACTTAATAAGGATAATTTCTCTGAAACAAAATCAGGGCATCTTCGCCTTCTACATGCTGGGTAGTCCAAATGACCAATACTCATTACAATCCTAAACTAGTTTTCTGCATTTTTAATACTTGCTTATGTTACCTGGTTTTCACCTGATTCCACACCATTCTTTCTTCTTTTCTCTCCCTCTTGATACCTCCACTGATACTTGAGTACACATTAGTCCCTCTGCCATCTCTGGCTGCATCTGCCTTCTCAATAATTTCTCTTTTGCTGCTTGCTCCAAACTTTTACCTGGATTTTAACTCACCCTCCTGGATGTTAACTCACCCCATCACCTCCAACACTTGGGGTATCTGCTGCCTAGCAGCAGAACTATCACATCTGCTGGAACTGTTTGCTTTCTCTAGTGGCCACTGAAATCCTTCATTTTTCACCAGCTTTTTCCTTCTGTTTCTATAACGCCACCAAAACTAAAATATACCCAGGCTTCCCCATCCATCTTAGGGAACAAGACAAAACCACTTTCATTTAGCCTTGGCAGCAAGCCCACCTCCACCTTGCTCTTTCCTGTTCTCTGTCCCCTCCTCACCATCAAACTCTCCCCTCCAGGCTTAAGCGCTGAGCTGGTCTCTGCTTTCTTTCACCAACTGCATTTCTTACATCCCTGAAGCAGGTTGTGAGGCTGTCTCCTTTACCACCCTTCAAAGATTCCCTCACAGACCAAATATCTGAATCTTCTCTCTCCTTCACCTTGCACATCCAAATTGTCCTAGAATAGACACTAAGTGTCACTGAACTCCACTCCCCTGCCCGGTCCCTCGGTGTCCACCGCATCAGGAACCCTTTGGCAGCTCCTCTACCTCCAGCACTCCACTCAGTTTGTCCTTCCCAGCCAGTGCTGGGGTAAAATTCCTAAACTTCAGCTTTATGTGCGCTACCATTGGGCCTGTCTCCTATCTGTCACCGCCATTGGAAGGACTGGCTCCCGCAGCACCTCTTGCCTACCTTCCACCTGCAGGAATGCACTCGCCTCCCTCTCTGTAACTGGAAGTCTCTTTCCAGAAGGCCTCTCACCAACCACTTCTGACTTTCACCGCTAGCTTTATATCATTTATTTATTGAACTGCATGTCTCTCTCTCCTCTCTCTCTCTCTCTCTCTCTCTCTCTCTCTCTCTCTCTCTTTCTCTCTCTCTTTCTCTGTCTTTGAACTGGGTAATGAACTCATGACCTTGAGCTTGCTAGCTTGCTAGGCAGATGCTGTGCCACTAAGCACACTTGTTTTTTGAAATAAGGGCCCACTGTATTGCTCAGGCTGAGTTGAATTCCTGAGTTTCAGCACTCATCCTGCCTCAGCCTCCTGGGTGCCAGGATCCAGGTGTGTGTCACCATGCCCAGCTTTGCCAGTTGCTTTGAAGCACTTGCAGCAGGACTCCTCTCCCGACCTTGAAGCAGAATCAACCCCTCCCTGGCTGTGCCTCTTTACTATTTACCACTCTAGTTATTTTATTTGTGGTTGTCCTAAAATGCCAGACCGCAGGCCTTCAGCACCGACAAGGGAGCCCTTCTCCAGCCTCTATGCCTGGTGCTTCTGCTCAGCATTCCTTCCACCCCAAACCATGTCTCTCCCTCTATCTCTGTCCCCTTTATCCAACTGCTAGGAGCAAGATCCACGAGGTCTCCACCCCCACAAGCCCTCCATACTGCTTCCTGGGCACATTTTCGTTAGAAAATCTGGTCCTTGGCACCCATACCCAGGCTTGGCTCCACCTTTTGTTTGTGTTGGATTCTGCTTCCTGCACCTGCGCACTGTTTCATCAAGCAGGCAATGGTGCTGCTTTCTGCATGTCTGTGTACCAAACACCAGTGGTCCTCAGGATCCCACCTCACCTCTCCCCTCACTGCTTATTCGCTGCCCTTGTGATACCACACACCCATTTTGGTCACATTTTACTATTCCAATCATATGATTTTTGTTGGCCTCACAACCATCTCTTTTTAATCTACTCCCCACTACTAGGCATTGCTGAGTTTGTGGTTTATTCCATGACCTTCAGCTGTCTATAAGCTAATGCTAGACAACTAGATAATTTATCAACTAAATGAAGACACTTTAGTCAGTGAACAAGGGAGCTATCAATAGCTTCTCCTGGACAGCAGTATAAGCTGGGGCTTTTCCTTGCCAGTAAGTACATCTGTCCTCTCTAAGTAAGACCTTATTGCAGTATTTGAATTCCCATCCCAGGATCCAGCACTTCAATGCATCACCCACATCTGATGATTTCAGCATCATCTTCAGTCCAGCCTCCATACACCTGTAACTTCCCACAGCTCTGAGCAGTAAATTCATACTCTTTCTCCTGGGGTTTGCTCCTTGTCTCCCTGGTCCAAATCCTTTGCCCCTTCTGCTCTCAGACAGATGTCGTGCATTTTCAGTTTTGGTTTTTATTCTGGTTGTTGTTGTTGTCATTGTTCTGTCCCCTCTTCTCTTTTTCTCTTTCTCTCTCTCTCTCTCTCTCTCTCTCTCTCTCTCTCTCTCTCTCCCACACACACACATACCTCCTTTGATCCCCTTCTCATCCATAGGGATCATCTTCCACTCATAATTCAAACTTACTTTGTTTCTCCTACCTGAAGTCCACTTCGAAGTCCATCCTTACCAGGAATCCTGCTATACTTTAAAGACTCCGAGGACAAAATATTCCTGTCCAGGGCAGCATAGATAGCTCAGAGGTCTAAGCATCTGCCTAGGCAAGTGCAAGGACCTAGGTTCAATCCCCAGTACCTCATGCCACACAGGCCCTGGATCCAGGCACACCAAGCTGGCCACCAAGACTGGGAGTGGTGGTGCACACCTGTAATCCCAGCCCTGGGGAGGCTGAAAGCAGGAAGATCACTATGAGCCTGAGCTGTGTCGTAAAACCCTGTACCAAATATATATATATATATATATCCAAAGTCTAATATGACCCTTCCTGGTTTATTTTCATTCTGCACTATTTATAAGAAAAATGTAGAAAATGCAGAATAAGGGGAAGAAATTACAGTTTTTACCCACATATGCTCACATCATAACTGTAAGCATCTTGCAAAAAGAATCCAGGCCATCTGTATCTGGTATATATATATACCACCTCAAATGATTCCACTGGTCTGGGCCTCCGATGATAGTGACACTGCATAGCAGTGCTGTGTGGCAAAGCAAACTGCTTACCTCTCAAACCAGGAAGGAGAAGACCCAGGTTCCACAATCCCATTGAAGGCACGCCCCAATGACCTAAAGCCCTCTCATGAGGCTCCACCCCTTAAAAGCCACACCACCCCCGAATAACATCACCTATTTCCACGTGGGCCCTCTAAGGACGCACATCCAAACCGCAGTAGGAGCTAAGAAGGCTTCATAGAGATGTTTGCTGTCTCGATCCGGAGGATGAGGTTAGGCTGAGGTATGGAACTACCAGTGTACATCTTAAAAGTAACAGCGTCAAGGACGTCGGGGGCTTTCAAGCAACTGATGCAGTTTGGGGACAGCTTCCGTGGGCAAAGCCGCCCCTCCTGGCTTTGGTTTTGGTTTATTTTCTAGTTCAACAAGCGCTAGCCCAAGAACAGGTGCGCGCCCTGCGTTCGCTCTACGCGGCTCCCCCTTCTGGCAGAGCTGAGCCGAGCGGAGCATGGGCGCGAGGAGCAGCGTACAGGTCCCACAGCGCTGGGACGGTGGTGAGACAGAGCCCTCCGTCTTACTTTGAGAGAGGAATACAAAGGTGAGACACAAGCCTGTCTTCCACGTAGGTGTCACATTTGGTTTGATTCCTAGCAGAGACTCCGAGATGCTCAGCGTCCTTCTAGGGGCCGCAGGGCAAGGATAGTCCCGCCTCCCCCGGGCAGCAGCACGGACACCGGTACCACGGGCAGCTCCTCTGAGCAAGCCAGGCTGCCGAGAGGAAGGAGACAGGCGCTCAGCTCCCCTCAGAAAGCTGCCAAGAAAGGGCTCTGAAAGCAAGCATTTCTTTGATGTTCTCAAAACAGATCCTAGAGGAGCCAAGCTAGATTGCAAGCATTTTCTCCTCCACCAGCTAAGCCAAGGCTTTGGGGGAATTAAGAACTGGGGCAGATTTGTGGGTGTTTGTGAAGCTGCCCTCCATCCTGGGTCGGCCCACCTGCCCTGGGCTTTGAAATCCAATTGCCAGGTGGAGTTTCCAGCTTTGTCTCTTGAGCTGGATCTGCCAGTCTCTGTTTAACTTCTCTGAGCCTCAGTTTAGGCATCTGTGAACTGGGGGGATTAGTGGAAAAGAGGGCTTGGAGCAAGGTCTGGGGCCCAAGGAAAGCATTCAGCACTCTGCAGGGAGTCAACACATGCTCCCTGTTTCTCATGACGGGAACAGTGACATCACGCAGAACCTCCCGCTCCCCTCCCTGGGCCCAATTTGCTGTCCATTCCCTCTGCGCGGATGGCCAGAGCCTGGACCACATTTCAGAAAGTTTCCCTGAAGGTCGGTTCCTTTGGGGAACACTAGCGGGTAAGCAGTAATTTATTGACTCAGTAAAAGTGGTCCATGTGAATGTAAAACCTCAAAGGAAACAAAACTCTCCTGTGTTGTTGTTCTCCCCGGTGACGTTCTAGTGTAGATGACACATACTTAAGTAAAATGGAATTCGTAAAGCAAAAAGCAGAGCATTTTGAAAAATTAAGTTTCTTATAAATCTTTAAGAAAATGCATCTGTGTCAACACAATAAAAATAATACCCCAGCCTACTGGCCTTCATCTTCCAGCCCTGGTAAGCACGAACACCTTAACCCTTCCACTGCCACTGGGTGGACAGGCATGGACAGCAGCCACTGACTGATTGTAGGGGACACAGGTGAACACTCTTCCCTGGCCATGGGATGTGATTTCTCCTCTCATGGATCAGAATCTTCCAGATAGTTAAGAAAGAACCATCTTAAAATACATACTAAGGTTGGCGCTGTGGTGCATGCCTGTAGTCCCAGCCCTCAGGAGGCTGAGGCTGGAGGATTGTTGTGCGTTAGAGACCAGCCTGGGTTAGAAAATGAGCTCAAGGCCAGACTGAACTGTATAGCAAGATCCTGTCTCAAAAAAACAGAAAGAGAGAAAGAAAGAAAGAAAGAAAGAAAGAAAGAAAGAAAGAAAGAAAGAAAGAAAAAGCAAGCAAGCACACACTATATATCTGTACTATATGTACACTCTACTGCATCAGTATCAAAGATAAACCAGCTCCATAATGGAGAAAAGTAGGTAGGTAGGTTTGATTCTCTCTCTCTCTCTCTCTCTCTCTCTCTCTCTCT